>NC_137827.1:6282481-6312481 GCF_963921795.1 Nannobrachium achirus
GGCCAGCAGCAGCAGCAGCAGCAGCAGCAGCCATGGGCAGTAAGACCCTGCCAGCCCCGGTCCCTGTCCACCCCTCCCTGCAGCTGGCCAACTACTCCCTCCTGCAGAGCTCCGCTACGGGCCTGGGGGTCCCCGGCAGCGGGGGGTCCTCCACCACGGGGACCACCGCCACGGACACCGCACACTTCCCAGGCATCTACAGGTATAGGATCCACCATGCGGCAGCTAGAATTTTAGCATATCGTCGTTGTTGGGGTGGAAACCTTGTATGTCCAAATCCTTTTGTATTTATCATTTTAAAAATGATTTAAGATAGTGAAAACAGCAGATCTACAAGCACACAGCGCCTGGCATAGCGAGGCGTTGTGTGCTTGTAGATCTGCTATTTTCACAAGTGTTGTGCGACAGTCTTGTATGATGAAGCAGGGCTTTACTTTATGGGGAAAAAAAAACATACAAGGTTTCTGCCCGACAGTGACGATATACCAGACGAAGAGATTAGTCCAGTCCTGTCAACAAAAACCTGCATCTTTTAGAATAGATTTTAAAGTGCCTTTATTTGTTTACAAAGCACTGAACAACTTAGCACCATTGAAAATGTACTTTTTCAATATGGCATTCACATAAATGTATCTTGCGTTCATGTCTTATGTTCTCTTTTTATAATTTTTTTTTTATCAATGTTCTTTTCCCCTGTGATTTATTTGTATAATTGTGCCCTCATTGACTTGTTATTTTAGTTTAAAGGAGTAGTTCACCCCCACAATGCATTTTTTTCTATTGATTACTCACGCCATGGAGACTTGAGTTCAATAATATTTTTTTGTACAATTCCCAAGACAATAATTTGATTACAATACCCTCATTGATTCAGTATCCGGAATCAATGGGTGTACATTTACAAATGCGACAAATACAAAACAATATTATTGAACTCAAGTCTCCATGGCATGAGTAATCAATAGATAAAAAGAAATGCATTTTAGGGGTGAACTATACTGTATAGTTCTGTTTCTGTTTGCCAACTTTGTTTTTACTGGCATCCTATAGTTTATCTTTATTTGAATGTGAAGCACATTGTGTTGCATGTTATGTATGAAAGCTGCTGAAACAATTAAAGTTGTTCTCCTCCTCCTTCCAGCTTCAGTGCCCTCCATGCCATCCACCTGCACCAGTGGACCCTGGGCTACCCTCCCCTGGCGGCGGCGCTGCCCCGCTGCACCCTCTCCAAGCTGCCGGCGGGCTTCACCTCCATGGCCTCCATCCCCCTGTTCCCCCACCTGCTGCAGCCCAAGCACCACGACTCCGCCCTGGCGCTGCTGCACCACCACCACGCCCACCACCACCGTGGCTCCAAGAGCAAGCCCCGCTTCGACTTCGCCAATCTGGCGGCCGCCGCCACCCAGGAGGACCCGCTGAAGGCCGAGGACCTGAGCATGTCCACGGGGTCCGGGGGCGGAGCCTCCTCGGCCCTCCGCGGCGGGCCCCCGGGCCCGGCCCCCGGAGGCGGCGTCGGCGCCGGGGGCCTGGGCTGCCTGCTGGTCGATGCGGCGGGCAAGCTGTCGTCGCCGGAGCGCAAGCCCAGCCGCGGCCGCCTGCCCTCCAAGACCAAGAAGGAGTTTGTGTGCAAGTTCTGCGGACGCCACTTCACCAAGTCCTACAACCTGCTGATCCACGAGCGCACGCACACCGACGAGAGGCCCTACACCTGCGACATCTGTCACAAGGCCTTCCGACGACAGGACCACCTCAGAGACCACCGGTGAGGGTGATGGCAGTTATGATGCTCAGTACTGATGACCCGTTGCTTTCACCTTTTACAATGACTAGTTTACAATGTTTTTTGATAATTTAGAGCAGGGCTATTCAACTTAAGATGGCTCAGGGGCCACTCAGCAAAATACAAAAAGTCAGAGGGCCGCAAGATAAAAATCGTATTTTGGACATTAATTTAGTCTAGACAATGATGTTGTAACACACTGCATGAGTAGTCTAAAAAATAAGGAAACGCACTAGAAAACAGCCACATTTCCATCTACAAACCTCAAAGAACAAAAAGAAGAAATGATTAATGATTAGATGATGAAGTTTCTTATTTTGGAACAAATAAAATAGCAAAAAAGTCTTGTATAAAACGAGACAAAAAATTGTTTCTTAGTGGTTTTGGAGAGTAACTGAAAAATGTTCCGAAATGATTTGTCCACACTGAAAGTAGACAAAATATATTTTTATTGGTATGACCATGGCGGGCCGCATAGACATGCTGCTGGGGCCGCAAGCGGCCCACGTGCTGCAGGTTGAATAGCGCTGATTTAGAGTCTTGAGGGCCATTCCCACTGAGCACTATAACTATTAAGATAACTATAACTACTAGTCCTGTGCCCGGGGGGGTGCGATGAGGGGTTGAATGTAGGAGGTTGGAGAATCCAGAGCGGTTTAGTATCAGTGATGTCAGCATGCAGACAGACGGTAAATGAATAGTTACACATTGTTACAACTGAATCACTATGTTTTTCATGTTGTGTAACAGCAGCTAGCAATAGTTTGATGACTCAGCACACGTATGAAGGATATTTCATAATGACAATGCAGTATTATTCTGGCTTCATATTGATTGACAGCTAGTGGTGAGAGCTGATTCATAAGGTGGAACGCCGGTGTCCCGCACTGAAAACAGCCCATGTACAACATGCAGCGACGCGTTGTCTGCTTGTACATTGGCTATTTTCACCATAGCACACTGTTGCATGACGGTGCTTAATCGACTATGAAACATAATCAATTGATTTTTTTTTTTCAACAATCGGTTTAATCAGTTTGGGGGGCCCTCAATACCTCCTCAATACTCTTCCATGGAGACCTTTAGAACCTGGTGTCAGCTAGGACAGTTCTCAACCTTTTCAGGCCGCAGTTGAATTTTTGGTCTCCTGAATTCCAAAAACAACTCAAAACATAGGAATTTCTGCTTATTGTAATTTTACTGCACAGCATCCTATAGGTTCTGATACAGCCTGTGTCTTGTGTCAGTCTTTAGGTAGTCTCGCGTAGCCAGACAACTATTCCACAATCTCCGAATGCTATATAGAGTCTGGAACGTAGAGTAATGGGAGCTGGCATTACCAGATCTACAAGCTCGCAGCGTGGCACTCGGTGCCGCGCTGTGAGCTTGTATATCTGCTATTATTACTAGGCCTAAATGGTAGCTCTCCCCCGCACCGACGCTTGTAAGTGTTGGGAACCGACCGAGCTTTTCGACCGTCGGATAGCGGGCCTGTTGTTGAAAAATACATCAAGCCATATGCTATTCCTAGCACCATAGTCTGTCGGTGTCGGTGTCGGCCCTCTCAGGTGCATTCAGCTACTTTTTTTCACACCTTCCAACCCATTGATCTCCCGACGTCATTCGACTGCCAGACTAGTAATCTGTTGTAGTCTCTGTCTGGTGGCGAGCTAGCTTTAATCTATTTCAGTATCCATTATTAAAACAATGCATGGCTCATGGGTTCATCTTAACCGCTTGAACCCCAGCGTCGCTATTCTGGGGGCCGTGCGTTAGACTAAAATAGCCGCTCAACAAGCTTATGATCTTGTAGAGCGCCTATTTCCGGCGTAATTATTTAGTGTACTGTAAAGGGGGGAAACAGGAGGGCGTCTAGTACACAGCCCTGGGGGACTCCGGTCTGCTAGGCTTTAAAGAGGTTCCATATGACGTGTGCTATTGTTAGAAGTGTGTTATTCTTAAAAAGACTGACTGTTTGTGTTCTTTCTTGTGCTCTTTGTGTCGTCGCAGGTATATCCACTCCAAAGAGAAGCCCTTTAAATGCCAGGAGTGCGGGAAGGGCTTCTGTCAGTCAAGGACTCTGGCCGTCCACAAAACGTTACACATGCAAGTCAAGGAAATAAAGCCGCCCAAGATCAAGTGATCCTTTTGACAATGGACGGGGACGGGGACGCGGTCTGGAGTCCCCACTGTCCCCAAAGCGAACAATGAAACTAAAAAGACGTGTTTTTTTCCCCTCTCTCTCTCTCTCTCTCTCTCTCTCTCTCTCTCTCTCTCTCTCTCTCTCTCTCTCTCTCTCTCTCTCTCCGTTGTTTTCATCTCAACCAGGCACGTGCACACATAGACATCAAATGGGGCTTGAGCCCCTGCCCTTTTATCCGTCTGTAAAAAAGTGCCCTCTCAAGACCAAGAATGCAGTTTTTCCACTATGGTGAAAGAAATACAAATGCCCCCCTCTTTCCATGCCATACCTGAAGGCAGCATTCAAGAGAATTGCCTCGTCCAAACTCTCCTGAACTTGAATGCAGCATCTTATGTTGAAAGAACAGCCCTCTCTGTGTAGAAATCCATGCCGTTACGCTACTTCTCCAGTATTGACTTGATTATGCTTAGTTCAGTGTGGTATCAAGCACCGAAAATAGCTGACCTCCAAGCTTGTGAGCTTGGAGGTCTGCTATTTTAGATATTTTCACCAAAAGTCCCTTTTAGAAATGTCAGCCCCTGCCTCTCTAACATTCTCTGCACGTCCCTGCTCTCTCCCTGTTTTTTCTCTTCATCTCAACTGTGGAAAAGCGTATCTCCTTGCCAATTATTGCATAGCAAATGGAAACACATGGGAAAGAAGACCTGTGTTGCGTCAGACCACCCCACGCTGTGTTCTTCAATCCTGGATTTAAAACCTTTTTTTTAGTTTTCTCCAATATTTATGAAGTGTACTTTTTAAAGGAGTCTTAAAGGAGTCTTAAAGGAGCACTCCACCCATTTTCAACATGATCTTCATATGATTGGCCCTGACTAATGCTTCATTGTAAGACTGCGACGTTTCCGTCCACTCACTCTGCGTCTCATTGGTGGACTACCTGCAGTGACATCATCGATGGGGGATTGCAACCTCCGGCCTTTACTCTTTTTTGGAAAGTCGGCATGCTGAAATAAAGCAATAAGCCACAAGAGGCATGTGATTACCTGGTATTTTATAACGGCTGAGAGGCGTGGTGAGACACGAGGCGAAGCCGAGTGTCTTCAACCCTCTCAGCCGTTATAAAATACAGGTAACCACATGTCTTGCGTGGCTTATTGCTTTTCTAAAACGGTTACAATATGGCAACATGAAACATCATAGACATGTACCAATTAAAACGGTTCTATTTCACTAATAATTCACTACAAGAAAGTAGTTCCCTGCTTTTTTTTGCCAACAACACAGGTGCAGATAATTGTTGCACTGTGGAACACTGTGGAAAGAAATAACGCACCTGGGTTTTATATAAACTGATTCAAGGTGTGGATTATAGTCTCATATACCACAGCAGGGAAAGCACCCAATCAGAATCAAGGAATGGAACTAGCCATTTTAGAATAGAAGCCATTCTTAATGCATTAACACAAAAATAAAAATGAAACATAGCCTGAAATCTAGCTTGAAATGAGCACACGTGCCTGCCGATGACGTTGCTGGTAGGCAGGTTTCTGAACTGTCCACAGCCCTCCTCTGAGACACAGAGTGAGTAGACAGGAATGGTGGAATCTTAAAATGTTGAAAATGTGTGAAGTGTACAAGTATGAGTCCAGGCTTTTTATGTGAACGTACGGATGGATGGAATGTGAACCAGACCTCTCAGAGACAGAGGGCTGCTCCTTCCAAATACTTTGATACCAAAGCATTTAAACCAAAGACACAATATTGATAGGGATACACCAGAATCTTTTTGTCGGCGGTTCCCAGCCAGATCAGGATCAAGACCCCACTTCTCAAGAAATGCTGTGTTTATTTTTATGATCAATCAAATCAACCGATCCGGCTTGGATCAATGGAACTAACATAGTGTACTTCAAGTTCCACTCGATGAAAAGTCATTGTTCAAGGTTTTATACATAGTATATATTTTTAAATATTATAATGTTATATTATCGATGTTTTTGGGGACCCACTTGCAATAAACTCACGGCCCCGTCGGTGGTCCCCGGACCACAGGTTGGGAATCGCTGTCTTATGCAATTTCCTTTTTTATTCATGAAAAGATCATGGAAGCCATATTCATAATTATTATAGCCCTATCCTCCTCTATGAACTATCACATTCCAATGGTATTTTTGTACAGATTATTATTATTATTGTCTTAATTGTATTTTTGCACTTTAACCTGATTTTGTTGATTATGTGTACCTATATCACTGGATTCCTTAAACTTATTTTCAAGATGAATAGTCGTTTTCTAAATAAAAATAATAATATTTTACTGTATTCCCTCAGTTGTGAAATTTCTATAAGATCATCTCATTGTTTGTTTTCAGTGTATTACTATTATCAATATTAAGAATGATGCCGATGCCTGTCATGAAGACGCATAAGAAATACAATACTATACAACAATGGTCTTCAACAGGGAGTCCGGGACCCCTAGGGAGTTATAGGGCGTCCTCCAAATCTTTGTGTGATAGAAACTTTTTAGAACTTTGCCAAAAATAGCCGATTTACAAGCTCACAACGCCTCGTAGAAAGAGCTTGTAGAAAGAGGTTTGGTGTAGAGGGAAATAAAGAGCAGACTAAGTACAGAAAAGATCAACTTTATTAAGTATTGACAATTCAAGTGGTTAAATATCTGAAAACACAAATTTACATGAATCCAAAATACACGGATGATTGTGCTGTCAAACGATGAAACTATATGAAAAGGTTGTGGGGGTCCCTCTCTCTCAACTAAGGGTCCTTGGCCTGAGAACGTAGAAGACCCCTACTATACAAGAACTCAATACTCATCAATGTCTTTTGAAATGACTTTTGGCACACTAGAAGACTTGTTTAGGTCCATTTGAAAATTGCATACAGGTGCATTTAATGGTGGTTTTGAAGTAGGATAAAGAGTCACACTGTTTGATGGCTGGTGGTAGGGCATTTCACATTTTGGTGGCTTAGTCGTATAATTAATTCATCCCCTTGTTGGTGACGAATCTGTCATTTACTATTGTTAGTGTTAAACATGTGATGGCTCTATCTTTCATGTCAGATAGTGTGCCATCTATTTGCCAAGTAGATCGATCGGAATTCTGTGCATTTATAAACAAGACCATTATTTGTAGTAGAAGTAGTATTAGAAGTAACAACAAGACTGTATATTATTAAGATTGGTTCGATAATGCATTTATAAGTGAATTTATTATGCACTTATAAGGCTTCATAACACTAATTATACATGTTTATAATTATGCACAACAACTTTATAATGAGGTTTACAAAGATTTCTGATAAGTGCTGGTCATAATGCATTATGAGCTCAGGGGAACAGCACATTATAACTCCCAGGCAGAGATGGGCACAAAAAAGTTTTTGAAATACAAATGAAAAAATACCATGTGAAATACTTACCAGGATACTGTCACCAGGATACTATCTTGGTGACAGTATACTGGTCAGTATAGATCAAGTACTGGCCAAGTATTTAGATTTTTCCCCCCTTTTTAAAAAAATACTTTTTGGTATTTTGTGCCCATCTCTGCTCCCAGGTAACATTTTACTTATACTTGCTACAAATGTTCATACATTTTTTGCATAACAACAAAGACACTTTATAACTGACTGGGTTATGGTAGTTATAATGTGCTGTTCCACTGAATTATTATAATGCATCATGACCAGCACTGTATTATAATTATAACGCATTATACATGCACTTATAATGCATTATTATAGACCTGACCTTAATATTATGCAGGCTTACCAAAGTAACAGCACAATAGCAGTCGATTATTTTTTTGTTATGGCGTCCACTTTTGGCCCTCCTGACACCACAGCCTGCCAGACTCCCCAAAAGTATGTAATAAATGTAGTCAACCATCACATACTGTACCGTCAGGGTCTGTGCCTCTGTTTTCACCCATGTAGTCTGGCATAGTCCATCTAGACAGGGTCTGTGCCTCTGTTTTCACCCATGTAGTCTGGCATAGTCCATCTAGACAGGGTCTGTGCCTCTGTATTCACCCATGTAGTCTGGCATAGTCCATCTAGACAGGGTCTGTGCCTCTGTATTCACCCATGTAGTCTGGCATAGTACATCTAGTCAGGGTCTGTGCCTCTGTATTCACCCATGTAGTCTGGCATAGTCCATCTAGACAGGGTCTGTGCCTCTGTATTCACCCATGTAGTCTGGCATAGTCCATCTAGACAGGGTCTGTGCCTCTGTATTCACCCATGTAGTCTGGCATAGTCCATCTAGACAGGGTCTGTGCCTCTGTATTCACCCATGTAGTCTGGCATAGTCCATCTAGACAGGGTCTGTGCCTCTGTATTCACCCATGTAGTCTGGCATAGTACATCTAGTCAGGGTCTGTGCCTCTGTATTCACCCATGTAGTCTGGCATAGTCCATCTAGACAGGGTCTGTGCCTCTGTATTCACCCATGTAGTCTGGCATAGTCCATCTAGACAGGGTCTGTGCCTCTGTATTCACCCATGTAGTCTGGCATAGTCCATCTAGACAGGGTCTGTGCCTCTGTTCGTATTCACCCATGTAGTCTGGCATAGTCCATCTAGACAGGGTCTGTGCCTCTGTTCGTATTCACCCATGTAGTCTGGCATAGTCCATCTAGACAGGGTCTGTGCCTCTGTTCGTATTCACCCATGTAGTCTGGCATAGTCCATCTAGACAGGGTCTGTGCCTCTGTTCGTATTCACCCATGTAGTCTGGCATAGCCAGACGTTAGGATATAAGGCTGTATTACTCACAGCAGTGCAGTGGAAGCTTTTAATGAACGTTGCACCTTTAGTCATGTGCCAGCCATCGATCATGTTCATGTTCCATTGATCATGGAAAGGTCTGGGGGAAATTCTACCACATCAACCCAGAGACTGAGAGAGAGAGAGACCTGTCGGCTCTGACTAGACTAGGGTTCGGTTCTTTGGTTTTTTGGCAGAGTTGGACGAGCCCATATTTAACCTATTTTGGACTAAGGCGATGTCAAATTTGTTTTCGACGTCTCATTAGTTTGATGCTGGTGAATGGTAACCTGGTGAAATCCTAATCTGACCATGCTGGTGAATGCTAACCTGGTGAATGTTAACCTGGTGAATGCTACTATGCCTAAACGTAACCCTAACCCTTACCCTAAACTCAGTAACACTATGCCTAAACCTAACCATAAAACCTAACCTTAAAACCTAACCCTAGTCGAACTAATGGGACGTCTGCCTTTTAAATCCTGAAAAAAAAAGAAAGAAAGAAAAATCTAATATTTATTCAGAAATGACAAAAACATGATGTTGCTATGTCATCCTGTATCTCCAAGTTTCACATTTGTATGTTTCTTTTGTTCATGAATTAAGGCCCTCGTCATATTAAAGTGTTGTGGAAAAGTAGTGAAAATAGACGATCTACAAGTGCTATTTTCACTACTTTAATTCTTTTTAAATAATAACAAAAAAAAATAGGTTTTGGACATACAAGGTTTCCACCCAACAAAGATGATATCCTGTGCATAGCAGCAAGAACCCCAAAGGGGGTTCCCATCTTGAAAGGTATACTTCCAAAACGGGGTTCCCTTCCCGCCCAAAGGGGGTTAATACGCCACTAGGTGAAATCACAAGAATGTTCCATGTTCCTTCATATTCATGATTTCCTCAGTGGGAAGCCGCTAGCTTCTGTGTTCGGTTGGAACTGCAGAATTAAGCGTTGGTTTAGTATTCACCAGCACATCCTGAAGCCCTGCTCATAATATCAAGTAGCTGGCATGCTGACCAAAGTCAATATTATCATTATTATTATGAATGCTTGGGCTTCCACCTTCTAAACTTTGAAGTGTGCACTTGTTTTATTTATGCAGGCAGTGCGTGTCTATAGGGGCCTTATCCAAATGCTTCACAATGTGCATCACATTCATGCATTCGCACGCACGCACACACGCACGCACGCACGAATCCGACTAGAGGAAACTATGCAGGACAGCAGCAACGTGCACCCCAGCAAATCACCCTTCGGGGACAAACAAATAAATGAACCTGAACTTGAACTATATGCATATACATGCTGCAGTCATGCTTGGGAATCGGAAGGTTCCTGGTTCGAGTCCCTGCTCCTTCTGGGTTGGAGTCCGAAGAGTCCTTGAGCAAGACACTGACCCCTTAACTGCTCCTGATGAGCAGGCTGCTGTCCTGCATAGTTTCCTCTAGTCGGATTCGTGCGTGCGTGCGTGCACGTTGCCTTTCCGAAATCTCGCTATTCCGACCATTGAATTCCATTCTTCGAAATGGCGGTGTGTCCAAATGTTATATAAGACCCGCCATTCCGAAAGGAAACAGCACCGCCTTTTCGAACATTGACTTTATTGTTCGAAATGGCGGTGTTATTTATTTTTCTATAGCACCCCTCCATTCCGAATAGCCTATAACTCTCTCTCTCTCTCTCTCTCTCTACGCGCACGCACTGTGCGTCGGGCATCGCTGCCAAAGTGCACCAAAAAATGAGAGAAAAAGAAAAAATAATCATGATCATCATAATAACTCATATTTTCGCTGCCTAAAAATAATCACTGCATGCATGCATGCATGCAAGCAAGCATGCGTGATGCCAGATCAATGGTTGTGATGCCTGCTCTGTTTAATTAATTTGATATGTGGGTGGTGCATAGAAAAAGTGCGCAGTCGGGCACAAAATGGATTGCAGCGGCGGCCTCTCTCTCTCTCTCTCTCTCTCTCTCTCTCTCTCTCTATCTATCTCTCTCTCTCTCTCTCTCTCTCTCTCTCTCTCTCTCTCTCTCTCTCTCTCTCTCTCTCTCTCTCTCTGAAACGCAGCTTACTTCTCGTTCATGTGTAATTTGGGGCTCTTGGACAGCTCTCCAAAAACCCATCAACATTCAGAAGGCCTTTTCTGATCTATAATTCTCAATGAATGTCTGTTATACTCATTTCTAATTCTCTCCCACCGTCCCCGTCCCCTGTGACCCAACACACAATGTGCGCACATCTACCACATAACGGTATTCGAAACTAAGTTATGATGCCAGACAGAATTTACAGTTAAACGCACACCTTTTAAAACATCCAACAGCAGCTTTCATCCCAGAGCTGTAGTTGCGCTCAACACGCACAGCTGTGAGACGGGACACTTTACTTATGCTTTTTATACATTGTATTATCTTAACTTATTGTTTTGTCTACACACTAAATTAGAAGCCAAATTAAACAAAGCCCAGGCTTAAAATGTGATCTTTCACAGCTGAACTTGTATATTTATTTCAAAGTAGACATGAGATTTACTCAACGGCAAAAAAAAGCAAATAAAACAATGGAATTATGAATGATTATTAACATAAAAATGTAAGTATAACAACGGTATAGGCCTACTCATGCACAATGTCCCAATTCAAGTTTTCAAATGTATAGGTCTACAAATCAACAGTGCACCCCAGCAAAATTGCGGCGCTTCTCTCGGTCGGAAACGGGCGATCAAAAAATAAAACCAGCGGTGATAAACCCTGCAATAAACCAGACAGATCATATAGAGCTTATACTTAGTTTAGCAAGATATGAATGTATATTCAACGTCTCTCTCTATCTCTCCTCTCTCCCTGTCTCTCCTCTCGCCCTCCCTCTCTGTTCTATCACTCTCTCCTCGCAGCCCGCTCCGCGCGTAACCTCGCATCACCAGGCTTTCGCCGCGCGTAAAACGTCTCCATTTGCCACGATTTGGCCTGCAATATTCTATTTTAGGCATAGCCTATAGGATACATACAATATTTCTCCTCACTCCAGTGGCACTTTCCTTTTATCTGACTCTCTGAGCAACTCCTCACAAAATAAACTATGCACGATCTGGGGAGTTCCACATTTTCGTGGTAGCGTGCAGGAGAACGAATTGGAGACGTTTTAGTGCCTGTCAAATTGGTTGTACGTGATTAGTGGAGCGCCCTCTTGTAATTGTGGACATCCTTGACGTTTAGGAAGTAGTTATAGGCCTAGTTGTCATGAAGTTCAGGCAGTTCCCTTTTTCAGCTGTTAGACTGTAGTCTAATTAGCAGATGTCATCTCTTGTCGAATCCCCACACCAAAAACTCCACTCATACCTACAAACCTCCAGACATCACCACTTTGATCCTTAATTGGTGGACCATATTCGTTTGATGTCACAGCAGGAGCTAATGACCGGCGCAATTCACACATCTATTGTTTGTTTTTCCTTGAAAGCAAATAATGACCGCGCTAATTGATCCATTGGTAACTGGGAGCTATACCAGTGGTTCTCAACCTGTGGGTTGGGACCTAAATTATTTTGTCCCCAGATGATTAACTTAATATGCGCCATTTTAACAGTAAACAAACCAACAAAGTCTACGTCTATAGAGCAGTATCTGCACATTTCTAACATGACAAATTAAACATTGGCCAAATTGTCAAATATTAGAGGCCCATTTCTGTCTCATATACGTAAGTGCAACCACTTTTAACACGCTGTCTGTGATGAGGGGCTGCCTGCGGTGCTGAACTGACTGACTTCACGTTCTCGTGTGCAATGGGAAAATTATCAATCTGTCTGTCTGTCTGTCTGTCTGTCTGTCTGTCTGTCTGTCTGACTGACAGACAGACAGACAGACAGACAGACAGACAGACAGACAGACAGACAGACAGACAGACAGACAGACAGACAGACAGACAGACAGACAGACAGACAGACAGATAAATGAATTAATAGGCCTACTGTCATTGCATTTCCATTTTTCAATAATAAACCGAATAGCGCAAGTAGGCCTATATAGGCCAGTCATATGATGTCGATTATGGACTGGGAATCGGCAAAATTGTTATAAATGTAATTCCACTTCCAAGGCACTCTAAAAGGTCCCTAGAAACACCTCCCTTAGGGTTCGCACTGTACTCGATGGAGAAAGTGGTTTTCTGGGCCACGCCCACCTGGAGCGTGGGAAAATTCGTAACTTTGCCCAGGAAGGGAGTAGAAAGGCAAATGAGGGCACCAAAATGTGTGCAATTGTCGCATTAGTGGGGGTAGAGCACATAATTGAGTCGATATCTCGAAAGATAATTAAATTAATTGGGCCACGCCCATCTGGAGCGTGGGAAAATTGTGAAATATCAGTAAGATGTTACAAAAGTAATGCAATTTTTGTTTCGTAGTGATCGTTGAACATTCTTGTAACTTTCTTTTTAGCTTCTAGTCATGATGGACAATCGCTGTTGTATCTGTCACGGGGAGAAACCTGAGGCGTTGAAAATCCTCTCGGCCAATGGACTCCAAACCATGGTAAATGCTGCCGTGGAAGGGTCCAACACCTTGCCGCCAGAGATACATGCTGGAGTGGGTTACCACAACAGCTGTCGGAGCAAGAAAATACGAGAGTTGAAGAAGAAATCTGAGGAGGTGAAACCACGGACTAGCCATAGACACGAGTTTCACATACGACTGGACTGTCTATACTGTGAGAGGACCTTGAAAATGTTTAACGAAGCCGATCAAGGTCTATCTGATCGAGAGAAGGTGGGTTGCTCATGACTGTGGGTTGCTCGTGACTGTGGGATTTGGGTTACTCGTGCAATGGAACAACATTTTAATTCCTCTCTTTCTTTCAGCGTGTTGATTGGGTTCATCCGAGGTATAAAGATCTTGCCAGCAAAGTTGAAACTGACGGCCCCAATTCCTTTGAGGAGACACTACATTGGAAAATTACAGGTGAGAAATAATCAATTTTATTTTTCTCTGCCCAGTGCTTTGGTTAACAGTTACCATTTTTTACTTTGGGTAACACTATTTTGTCCTTTCAGAAAGACTCGAGAAGAATCCAGACGACACTTGGGCTCTAGAAGTGCTTGGAAGGATCTCTAGTGTGTCACTGAGAGCTGCTGATGCAATATACGACAAAGGATGTGCCGCCAGATTCAGCACTGGAAGGAAAAAGTAAGTACTGCAAAAATCATGCTGTTCAAATCTAAGAAACTAAGTAGATTACCCATACAAACGGCGTCTAATGATTTGATCCTGGAATATATTTTTCAGGCCAGGAGAGTCTACCCACAATGTGGGAGCGCCAAAAGACATTGTGCGGCGACTGATCTTTGATGAGACTTTTGCGGACATGCAAGAGGAGAACAAAGATGATGGTGGCATGCGGATTTCTGAGATCTACGAAAGGATGGAGCAGAGAGTCCGTGGGACTGAACATGACCCCTTCAGTATCCGGAGCATCTGCAGAATCCTTGAGGAGGATGACTACAAAGAAATCGTTACTGTTGTCCGGCGCTTCGCTCTGTTTCAGGAGTCAACTCAAGAGATCTTGAGGAAGCATGTCGAGGAGTTGAAGGGTGCCAACGTAGAAAACCAGGCGGCAGCGACAATCGTCAAAGCTGCGACTCTAATAAGAGGGCAGATCGCTGAGCACAGACTCAACCTCCCCAGTGATTCCTACTTTGCTCTCGAAGACCTTACCGTCGAGCAAATGGTGAAGTTCCTCCCCAGTCTGCTGAAACTGTTTCTGGACAATCTGTACCCTCGGCGCGTGATTCGGAATGACACAAAGATTGCGGCAGTAGGGCAGCTCCTGATGAATCTTGTTCCTCGAAAAACGAAGGTCCCGATGCCCATGCTCATGGGGCTTTCAGCTTTGATTCACAAGCGAACAGGGAATCGGATGTTGGTCGATCTTCTTAGTAGGTTTTCACACTGTGAAACCTACACTGAGGTGCTGAGGTTTAATCGAAACGTTGCCGTCATGAAGCCAAGCTCTACCGGGTGTACTAGCTCTGAATGGTCAGACATCCATGCAACTGACAATGCCGATGCTATCCAGGAGACAGAAGACGGGAAGGGGTCAATCAACATCACTGGTAGGCTTGTCGCTACTCAGGACAAGAGTGAAGACATTTCCACTCCGATTCCAAGGAAAACGGTGACCACCCAACAGATTATGACCAGTGACACAACAGTCCTCGTGCCATTCTACAAGAGCATGTTAAAACCGCCGACAGAGAAATTCTCAAAGTGGGAACCAGAAACTTCAAAGATCAGTCTCACAGCAGTTGATAACCTGAGAGTAGCCAAGGCGACCAATTGTTCCGGGATCCCGTCATTTTACGGATCCATCAGACAACTGCTCCAAGAGAACCCAGCCCCAACCGAAGCTCATGAGATCGAACCTCTGCCATTCATTGATCTCAAAGCTGACGACCTCACCTCTTTGAGGACGGCTTTAGAAGAAGCCATCAAGAGCAGCCGTCATAAAGGGAAACACGCGATAATGGTGTTTGACCTTCCTCTGTGTCTAAAGGCGCTCCAGATCAAAACATCACTGAAGCTCGACGTTACTGTGATGATCGGGAACTTTCACACTCAGCTGTCCTACCACTCTGCCGTGGGTTACATGATAAAGAACACTGGGATCGAAGCAGCCTTGAACGTAGTGTTCAGCGACACCTCCATCGCAAAGATCATGGAAGGGAGGAATTACCGGCGATGTTTGAAGGCCCACACAATACTCTCGACGGCCCTGAAGACCATCCTAATCAAGCAACTGAATCCGGACACCGTGAAGAAAGCATCCGAACTTTATCAGAGCCTGATTGATCATGATGACCCCGCCACAGCTGGCCCCGCCTCAGCTGACCCCGCCACAGCTGGCCCCGCCTCAGATGGCCCCGCCTCAGCTGACCCCGCCACAGCTGGCCCCGCCTCAGCTGACCCCGCCACAACTGGCCCCGCCTCAGCTGACTCCACCACAGCTGGCCCCGCCTCAGCTGACCCCTCCGCAACTGCTGATCCCTCCTCGAAAGGTCTGGACATTGATAAACTTCGTGATGATCCCATTGTAGTCCAGCTGATGAAGGAGATGGAGGACCTGGAGTCGGAACTGAGGAAGTCTCCCTTGTTTGCTCTGTGGCTCCAGTACATCGACATGATTGATGTACTTCACCTAAACATCTTTGCCGAGCGCACTGGATGTTGGAAGTCCTATCTGCAGAGTGTACGACTGATGTTACCGTACATGGCTGCTGCCAACCGAAGCAACTACACTAAAGTACTGAGGTGGCTGCTTGATGAATTTGACCAGATGCCAGAGGCCGTAAAGACACAGTTCATGGAAGGCGGTTTCGATTGCACACATTTTGGTGCCCTCGTTTGCCTTTCTACTCCATTCCTGTGGAAAGTTACGAATTTTCCCACGCTCCAGGTGGGCGTGGCCCAGAAAACCACTTTCTCCATCGAGTACAGTGCGAACCCTAAGGGAGGTGTTTCTAGGGACCTTTTAGAGTGCCTTGGAAGTGGAATTAGATTTATAACAATTTTGCCTCTTTCGCGGCATCATATGACTGGCCTAATAGGGTCAACGAGTCAAGTCAACCCAATTAGCGCAGCAGTCCCACAGCTGGTCTGAATGGACTCTGACCAGCTCTGCGCTTCTCAAAGTTACATTAGATAATTTAAACCATTGTGGCACATTCTCAGACAACTAATGATAGCCTAGTCTATTCTGCATTCTGGTTGTCGTCACCCCAAATAACGGATTACTTCTTCATGGACCTTCAAAATGCATCACATCACATCACATCACATCACAGCGGCAGGCCGGCAGCGACAGTAGGTAAAGGGTTATTCACAATTCACAGTCTTTATTCAGTTTATTGGATGACTTTTCAGACAGTAATGAATAATGATAATGAATGCAGGAGCAGCACAGCCAGCCTGCAGGTGCACTTACTGCGGGCGACCACCGTGCACCCAAATCGATTATCACAACAACCATTGATCAGGCATCACGCAATATTTTGGCATGCATTCCGTGTTTATTTTTAGGCGGAGCAAATACCGGTAGGCCTACATATTAGTTATTAGGCTCTGAATCTATGATGATGATCGGCTTGGCCTTTTCTTCTTCTTTTTTTATTTTTTGGTGCCCTTTGGCAATGTGTTCCCAGACGCACAGGACGCACAGTGCGTCATGCATATTATACGTCCATATAATTAATAGGCCTATATGGCATTCATATTATTCACTTTATTATCGATATGTTGCAATTATAGGTCAATATAATTAATATAGGATATAATGCAGCAGCACTCTTTATGTGCAAAGCCCTAGTGTTGACGGGGGTTCCGGCCGTTCTGGCTCACCTTAAGGTGGAATAATCTGCTCAAATTCAAAATTTCGGAATGGCGAGGTCCCGACTGCAATTTCGAAACCCCACCTTTCCGAAAATTAAAATTCGAAAAGGGGGGGTTTCGAAAACGGGGTGTTTCGAAATGGGGGGGTTTCGGAATGGAGAACCGACCCCGATTTGCGTTACAGCAAACCATAAAAGCAGACATGAATCACAAAGACATACAAACACATAGAACAGTAAAATCAGGATAGCAGTTCAAGGTATCAGTGAGTGCAGGTAACCCAAGCAGGGCCTAGCTAAAGAAAATAGCAGCAATGTATAGGCCAGACAGAGACTAAAGTCACATTAAAATTCATAAGTAGCATAGAAATTCATAGAAATTCATAACAATTACAACTTGTAGTTAAATCACATAAAGAGGCAACAGATTACTTCCTCCTCTCATTTAAAGCAGGTATAGAAGCAGGCACAACGACAGAAAATATCCATCATCTCACAACTTCCTATTCAACCACTTCAACCCTCCATACTTAAACTAATACTTGAGTTGATTGGGGCCGGCTCTGAACTCTGTCCACTCTATTTTCCCCCTCTACACAAAACCTCTTCTCCAAGCAAAACGATTCTCTACAAGCTGTTACTTTCCACGCAGGTTTGTCTGGGATTTGTGTCTTCTTCCCCTCCTGTCTCTCCCCTCTATTACACACTACAGGTACTCACATAGCTGTCAATCAACCTGTGACCTGGCTCCACCCCATCCAATCACCCCCATCTGCTGTCTATAAAAAGCTGGGCCCCACCTCACTTTGGCTCAGTCTCTGCCAAACATTTCTCCCTGCTTGTTTCCCTGTCATGTAGTATTGTTTTTGAGTCCCAGAGCAAACGTAGTGACTTGTTCTTCTTTATAGTATGCTTTATAGTATGCTTGTGCATACATTTTGTGTCACTTATAAATATTGTAAATAACCTTGAAGTTAACAGTAAAAGCACTCAGCACCTTTTACTTCCAACAGTCTCCAATGCTCAGCGTCCTGGTGTTTTCTTTAATATTATGTTAAACCCTTAATATCCCTATATCCACGAGTTTCCTACGCCCCATAGTGCATTGCGCAGACGTCTGCATCGATCTTCCGCCGCCGATTTACAAGCTCACAGCGGGTTGCATCTGCAACGCGACGTGAGCTTGTATGTCTGCTGTTAAACCCGGAAGTTTGGTCCTGATAGTCTCCAGTAAACTCCCGCGGAAACTTGTGGATAGACCCAGAAGGGATTTGTAACACAAGCTCACAACTAGCCTCCCTACAATCTGCCTCTTTAGATCTGCATCTTTACTGTCTCTCTCTCTCTCGTCTTTACAGTGAATTTTGGCCTCTCGCAACATTGTGTGGACACACACACACACACACACACACACACACACACACACACACACACACACACACACACACACACACACACACATCCAGTGCTTCCTTCATAGAGAAGACTGCACACTCCATCATATGACGAAACATGTTCCTCGACTACCTTTTTTTAATGTTGGAAACTAAATAAAAACTAAGCTGTGATGACTAACACTATGACTAAATATATTCAACAAAGCTGTCGCCCTCCGAGCCCTCATCCATAAATCAGCCCTAATTCATGCCATCACCGACATATTTTCGACCTTACGATATTTGTCAACTAAAACTAGACTCTAACATTTCAGATTACAAAAATATGACGAAAACTAAAAGACTATGGCTATAAGACTAAATCTAAATCTGCTGCAGACCATCGGGGCCCTATAGCTGCCACAGCATCAAGACTGAGTTACTAGGGCCCAAGGTGGAGGAGGGCCCTTAATTATTTTATACTTTAGCTATTGAAAAATAGCAGATATACAAGCTCACAGCGCGGCACTGAGTGCCGCGCTGTGAGCTTGTAGATCTGCTATTTTTGAAAACTATGCTAATCTTTGAATAAATGTATGTTTTAAGCGAAAGTTTTTAACTAAAATTTTGCTTCTGGGGGGTCCCTGGAACTAAATATTTTGAGATGGAGGTCCGTGGGCCAAATACATATCATTTTTGGGGGTCCTTCACGGTGACTGCTCTCCATTCCGACATTGACTTCTTATTGTCGGAGTGGCAACACTTCCATAGAGGTTAGGTTTAGGGTAAGGGTTAGAGATAGGGTTAGTGTCGGAATGGAGACATGTAACTGTCCTTCACATGAAAAAGTTTGAGAACCACTGACATAGAAACATAGTTTTTTCAAAAAACCTTCAAAGATAGCAGATCTACGAGCTTGTAGATCTGCTATTTTTCAATAGTTAAAGAAGCACACAATAACGCAGTGAATCCTTGTACCCAGGGCCCAGAATTTGGTGCGACACCCCTGGTTGTACTGTATTCCAACATTGTCATTGTGTGCCCCCCCCCCCCCCCCCCCCCCCTCCTCTGGGGGAGGTGAAGAGGCCATGCACCGAGTGGAAGAGACTTTCATCAGGGCCCGCTGTCACCTTCCTGCCACCCCCACTGCCCCTGCACCGGGCTGTCACCTTCCTGCCACCCCCAAGCGCCACCTCTTTCCTTCCCATCCAGGAGTATAGGAAGCCAGCCGGCCATCAGCCAGCCAGTTAAGCCCCTATCATAGTAGGCACCGCGGTGATAAGCTATCCACCGCGGTGTAGTCTTTTTAAGTCATAAAACTACAACATTACGTCATTCCTCACGGTGAAGAGCTATCCACCATGAACCCCGACACATCTCTCTGTTTTTTACTATCAGACAGATCGGCCCATCACCTCGTTCACTGATTGGTCGATCTAGACCAGTCAGTCACAGTGATAGGACTTCACTGTGACTGACTATGATGGCCGACTTGTCGGCTGTCAAATACATGTAACATTATGGAATGCTGCGGAGTAGTAGCATAAAGTTATCGAGAAATGGAAATACTCAAGCAAAGGAACACATCCTTCAAATTGTAATTAAGAGTGTTACCTGAGTGATTGTAGTTGGTGTACTGTACTGCAGTCACAGTGGTTCCCAAACCTTTTAGCCCAAAAGTGAAATCAGACATTTGCCCGGCGGGACACAAACTAGTGAACAGCAGATCTACAAGCTCTCAACACATCGCTTCGCGCCCCCATTGTAAGCTTGTAGATCAGCTATTTTCACTGCTTCTTAAACATTTGTTTTCTAATTTATGGAATTTCTTTAATTTCTTCATGAAATTACAATTAGTTTTATAATATATTAAATGTTTAGCTTTTTTGGGAATGTCTTTTGAAAATGTTTTGAAATAACAATGACTAAAAACAAAATGTAGGACCCCAAAAATCAAGGGACCCATAAAATGTTTAACCACGACCAGCGAATGGGTCCCAACCCAGTGCTTGGTAACCAGTGCTGTACAGTATAAGCCACTGCATCCGACCAGCCTGTGCATCTGTCAGAGCGTCGTCCGTTCCTCCGTCTGTCTGTCCGTCCATCCTGCCAGCCTCCAGCTCACCCCGCCAGGGGCGGAAGCCTTAAACATGTCAGCGCTCTGCGCCCGCCGCCTACTGTGTAGCCCCCCTCCCCCCCCCCCCCCCCCCCCCGTACCCCCACCATGCCCTCCCGCAGACCCCCGTGAATCATCCCACAAGGACAGTAGCTGTGAAGGACATTTCCCCTCAGGACAGGACAGGGAGGGGGAGAGAGGGGCATAGCCAGGGGCGTCACAAGGGGGAGGAAAAGTGGGACTGAGTTACTAGGGCCCAAGGTGGAGGGGCCTTCATTATTCTATACTTTAGCTGTTGAAAAATAGCTGATCAGTGCCACGCTGTGAGCTTGTAGATGTGCTACATATATTTTTTTAAGTCATGAAAATGTGTGCAAATCTTTGAATATATGTATTTTTCTTGGGGGTCCCTGGAACTAAATATTTTGAGATGGGGGTCCGTGACCAAATACATATCATGTTGGGGGTCCTTGACATTAAAAAGTTTGAGCAACGCTGACATAGAAACATAGGTTTTTCAAAAAACCTTAGAAGGATTTGAAATATTCAAAGACTTGCACTTAATGTTCACGATTTTTCAAAAATAGCAAATCTACAAGCTTGTATATCTACTATTTTTCAAATGTTAAAGCACAACAGAATGCATTCCCAGTCTAAATGGGTTCAAACCCCTCCCCCTATAAAGAACATTCATGGGGGGCCCACAGTGAATCCTTGTACCCAGGGCCCAGAATTTGGTGTGGCACCCCTGAAGGGGCATAGCTGTAATGTGTCTGCTCCGTAAACACTGTACACAGATGTTTATGCAGGGGGGGGGGGGGGGCTGGAAACCACTTGACAAGGTGTCAATGACATATTAACCACGTTTAAGACTAAATATGTCGTTAAAGGTCTACAGTTGAGCGCTATATATTAGTCATTTTCCTCACCACAACACCGCATTTATCTTTCCACCAAAGATTGCCAGTTCACAAGCTCACAACGTGTTGTATTGTGACGTGTTGTGAACGTGTATATCAGCTATTATTTACACAGTCAAAATGAAGGCTTAGAAATTCCTGAAACTTTTTTCTGCATAGTACTTTTTTTCTGCATAGTAAGCATAGTAGTAGTGTTCTATCTGTCTGTCTTTCAATATATGAGTTAAAAAAATATCTCAATATAAATAAGCCTCGGCTTTCCTGAGCTTATCCTTTTAGTTGACCTTGTACCATGAAACTGTACCTTTTCCTATGCAAACTTCCAATAAATACTTCAATCAATCAATCAAATGGTCAACCCGATAGTTTACATTTACTTTAACTTTCGGAGAAAAAAATAATAAAAATGCTGATCTACAAGCGCAAACATGTGTGACATGGACATGGACATGCCGACTGCAACGATAATTACATTATGGTTGTGGCGAAAAAACCTTAAAACCCATAAAACCAATCAGTTGAAGCAGATCTATTCTTGGAATGTCACCGAGGAGGATCCAGTGTTGTCATTGTGAGTGAGAGAGACGGGGCGGACGGTACGTCGGCCATGTTGATTCTAGCAGAGCAGCAGGGACGTGCAGAGAACGTTAGAGAGGCACGGGCTGACATTTCTAAAAGGGCCTTTTGGTGGAAATATCGAAAATAGCAGACCTCCAAGCTCACAACGTGTCGCACCGCGACGCGTTGTGCGCTTGAAGGTCTATTTTCTGTGCTTGATACCACACTGAACTAAAGCATAATCAAGTCAATACTGGAGATGTGGCATAAAGGCATGGATTTCTGCACTGAGAGGACAATTCTTTCAACATAAGATGCTGCATTCAAGTTCAGGAGAGTTTGGACAAGGCAATTCTCTTGAATGCCTTCAGGTATGGCATGGAAAGAGGGGGCATTTCCATTTCTTTCACCGTAGTAAAAACTGCTGTTTTTTTTACAACAAAGGTTAATATTTTAGATTGTTAAAATTCTTTCATTTACTGCTTTCTATCGTTTTAGTCATTTTAATGATGTTGATTTCAGTGGGTGGGGGCCTGCGAACAAGTGGCTAAATGTGTCTTTTTAGACACAATAAGCCAGAGATTTCTTTATTACTATTTACAGTAACCCTACTAGCCCCAATAAGTCACATCTGCCCATGAAAGATTGCAGTGCATCTTGGGAATGGGCTTTTTTTGTCTAAAAATACATATTTAGCCACTTGTACCCATTCCCCCACCCACTGAAATCAACATCATGAAAATCGCTAAAACGATAGAAAGCAGTACATGAAAACATTTTTTCTAATTACAATCTAATATAAGAACACAAAAAAAGTTGTCCTTTAACAGACAGATACAAGGGCAGGGGCTCAAGCCCCCTTTGATGTCTGTGTGTGCAGAGCAGTGATTGTTTGGTTCTGTTCCTACGGCGATGAGGGGATTGTTTCCTACGGGCGAACCTGCCGGCCTGCACGAACCTTGACCCGCCACTGTCCCTCCTGCGACCGCCCGGCCAGACAAGCCTTATGTCACGTACACTGTACCCAGCTGTGTGTGTGTGTGTGTGTGTGTGTGTGTGCGCGTGTGCGTGTGCGTGTGCGTGTGCGTGTGCGTGTGTGTGTGTGTGTGTGTGTGTGTGATGATAGACTGATGAGTTCCTGGTAGCGACGCGGCCCGGCCATCCGTTCTGTTCTCTGCCTCCTACCTCCTGGATGACTCACACTGTCACATGCACACGCACACCAGTGGCGTCAGTTCAGAAAAAGGTAAGGTATGGCAACATGACTGGTGTCATGTTGCCATACCTTAGCAACAGGCATGATACATTTATTTTAAGAAGTACATTCTATTTTTTTCCCGAACAATTTCTATGGTTTCTTGGGCTGGATATGGCAGTCTGGAACAGTTGTTCAAGTGCGGCTAAACTTGGCATAATCTAGTAAACGTGCCACAATCAACAATAATGCATTGCACCTGTGCAGCTGACCTGCGGAACCTGGGAATATACTATTCTGTCAAGATGGGGAGAATAAAAGTGTGGATAATTATTAACACCTTGTTACATTTTGCATTTGTAGTTATTCTAATGTAATTTAACAACATAATAACCAGCTCAGATAGACAAATTACTTTTTATATTTTAAAAGTAACTTGTATTTTCCCCCCTGGACCCAGGGTATGGCAGCTGCATACCCCTGCCATACCCAATTGACGCCTCTTTGTCACACACACACACACGCGCGCGCGTGCATGCACACACATACACACATGCTGTACATAGCGACCAAGCGAAACCACACGTACTCCAGTACACGCCACTCATCATAACCCATGTTTCTCACTCATCCCAGATTTCTTCAGAAATATGTGATCGATTGAATGTTTTATTATCAGTTTGCAAAACATACAGAGGGACAGTTATAGAATAGTGCTAAAAGGATAACACAAAAGTTATCCAGTGTGGACCTATGTATTAATTTCATCAAGACATACAATACTCTACAAGAACTACGCAGTAAACATATTTTCTGAAAAACAGTGGGGTGTAATTTCTTTTGGCAAGCAAGACCTGTCTACTCTAGGTCCTGTTGCAAAGTGCAGACCTGTGATCTTTTATGATGGTTTTGAAGGAGGAGTCATATACAGTCATATACTGTACTTTTTGATGGACTAGTGATATTGCATGCAGGGGCGTCACACCAAATTCTGGGCCCTGGGGTACAAGGATTCACTGCGGGCCCCCCATGAATGTTAACTATTGAAAAATAGCAGATATACAAGCTCACAGCGCGGCACCGAGTGCCGCGCTGTGAGCTTGTAGATCTGCTATTTTTGAAAAATTGTGAAAAAGTGTGCAAGAAGAAACCCATGTTTCCATGACAGTGGTGCTCAAACCTTTTCATGTGAAGGACCCCCAAAATTATATGCATTTAGCCACGGACCCCCATCTCAAAATATTTAGTTCCAGGGACAACCCCGGAAGCAAAATTTGAGTTCCAAATGTCCGCTTAAAAAAATACATATTCAAAGATTTGCACACATTTTCACGACTTTTCAAAAATAGCAGATCTACAAGCTCGCAGCGCGGCACTCGGTGCCGCGCTGTGAGCTTGTATATCTGCTATTTTTCAAAAGCTAAAGTTACTAGGGCCCCTCCAACTTGGGCCCTGGTAACTCAGTCCCACTTTCCTACCCCTTGTGACGCCCCTGATTGCATGCGCACCATCCCCATGTTTGTGCTGAATCTGGGGGGGAATGAGTTCAGTGGAGTTCCCTCAGGTGGGCGTTTCTCACTCAGTTTGACAGGCAGCCTACATGGGCCCTTGTTACTGTATGTCCCCACATGGGCCCTTGTTACTGTATGTCCCCTGAGTATGTTGAAGACCATGGGCCCTTGTTACTGTATGTCCCCTGAGTATGTTGAAGACCATGGGCCCTTGTTACTGTATGTCCCCTGAGTATGTTGAAGACCATGGGCCCTTGTTACTGTATGTCCCCTGAGTATGTTGAAGACCATGGGCCCTTGTTACTGTATGTCCCCTGAGTATGTTGAAGACCAGGCCCTTCGCAAGTAGTTGTACTCTGTCCTCATATACTCTGAGTCACCCCACCCTATAGCACAGTGAGCAGGGAGCAATGAGTTCAGTCAGAAAGGTGCTGTTTTGTGTTGAGTGTACGTATGGGAGGCCCCCCCTCCCATCATCACAAGGTGCTGTACCATATAGGGACCACCCCTCCTTATCAAATATTGAACCAATGAAATAAACCCTATACTAACAGCGGCTGTAGCTCAGGAGGTAGAGTGGGTTGGCCAATGCTCCATGGGTCAGCGGTTCAAATCCCAGCTTCTCCTGTCTACATGTCGAAGTGTCCTTGGGCAAGACACTGAACCCCAAGTTGCCTCCGGTGAGCTGGTTGGTGCCTTGCATGGTTTCCACCGCCACCGGTGTATGAATGTGTGTGTGAATGGGTGAATGTAATGCACATTGTAAAGCGCTTTGGATAAAAGCGCTATATAAATGCACCATTTACCATTTACCATTTTAACAAGAGCTTGCAACTAAATAAGAATTACATTGAATCCTAAATCGTTACATAAACCTCTCATCTCAATATTCGAACTTTGTCTGACTTTTTGTAAATTAACGTCCTATACTTAATCTTACGACAGCTTCCCACAAGAGCAGGGGGTGGCAGATCCGCAAGCTTGAGCTTGGAGATCTGCTATTTTTTTATTGGAATCCTGAAACTGTTCTGGACATACGGTATATGAGGTTTCCACCTGACAGAGACTGAATGTTGCATTGTTGCAGTGGTGGATACAATGTTTTACTTAAAAGTATCAATACTGCAATATAGAAATATTCTGTTGCATAAGTAAAAGTCCTGAATTCAGAATGCAGCCTACTTGAGTACGAAAGTATTGTCATCAAAATGTACTCAAAGTACCAAAAGTAAAAGTATAAAATGTTTGAAAATAGCCAATCTACAAGCTTAGCTCACAATGCGTCGCATCGCAGCCTTGGCATAAAATAGGGCTAAAGTGGATTAATGTATGTTTTATGATATAATCATTTCTATCCACAACTTTCCAACATCCCATAGTGCATTGCGCAGAAGTTGCACGGAGCTTCCGGCGCCGCAGCCGAGTGTGATCTACAAGCTCACAACGGCTGCATCTGCGACGTGACATGAGCTTGTATGTCTGCTGTTAACCAGAAGTGTGGTGAAAAAAAATTCTCCAGTAAATTCCTGCGGAAAGAGGTGGATAAAGTAACTAGTAACTAGTAAGTTTAAAAAAAATGCTATGGAGTAAAAGTACAATAGGCCTATTTGGATCCAAGATATAGTGGACATTGGAAATACTCGAGCAAAGTACATGTACCTCAAAATTGTACCTTCAGTACAAGTAAATGTATCTGAATGTTACTTTTACATCACTGCATTGTTTCTGGTGCGTTGCTCTGCGTCAGTGCCTGTTTGACGTTGTTCTCATGCGTGTTTCATCAATGAGGACACATTGACACAAAGACCCGCATGTCAAGTATCATGAAAGCGTAATTGCTGTACATTTGCTGAGAGTCTCGTGAGGATAGTGTGTAAGTATGTCCAGTACAGTACAGTACAGTAACAGCATCCAGGCTCCACATTCTCCCTGAACGGCCGTGGAAAAGAACAACGTTCAATTGCACAACAAATTGCAGCAGGGGAGTTCCTCCTGTAGACACGCAGGGGTGGAAAGACATTTACTCAAGCACTGCACTTTCCCCCCTTACTTTACTGGAGTATTCCCAATGTTCAGTATTTAGGCCTACTTCTATTCCACCACATAACAGAGGGAAATATTGTACTTTTTCGTAGAGGCTATTTGAGAACTTTACTCACTTAAAAAAAAAAAAAAATTATCAGAAAAAGCAGCCTACGTTAACCAATTCAGCTGTATACTTTGGCTACTTGAAGATAGCTGATCTACAAGCTCACAACATGTGGCGATGCAACGTGCTGTGAGCTTGTAGAGCTGCTATTAAAAAGAAAAAAGAAAAGAATGCTTTTACTTTTGAACTTTTGAACAAATACTTACAGTATGTTCTCAAGTGCATTTTGAACAGCTGGCTAGCTGTGACAAAGTATTTGTACTTTGTAGTATTGATACTTTTACTTCAGTGAATACAGTACTTCTTCCCAGTGGTGTAAAGTAACTAAAGTACATTTACTCAAGTACTGTAGTTACGTACACTTTTGAGGTATTTGTACTTTACTTGTAAGTGTTTCCAATTTCCAATACTTTTACTTCTACTCCACTACATCTGGGATCCAAATATTGTACTTTTACTCCACTATACATTTATTTGAAAACCTTAGTTACTACTAGTTACTTTGCAGATATAAATTATATGCATTAAACACTTTAGCTATATTTTATACCTAGGCTATTTGAAAATAGCCAATCTACAAGTTCACAACGCGTCGCAAAGCTTGTAGATCTGCTATTTCCAAACATTTTGTACTTTCACTTTTTTGTACTTTTAAGTACATTTTGATGCCAACGCTTTCATACTTTTACGCAAGTACACTTTGAATTCCAGACTTTTACTTGTAAGGGTGCCCTCACACCAAAATACCTAGAGTGGAATCCGCCAATGCATTTCAATGAGAATGGAGCGTTTTTTTGCCAGTAGAGGATTTCTGCAAAAAAAACGCTCCATTCTCATTGAAATGCATTGGCGGATTCCACTCTAGGTATTTTGGTGTGAGGGCACCCTAACAGAGTATTTCTACATTGCAGTATTGATACTTTTATTTAAGTAAAAGTATAAAATAAAATGTGAGTACTTTTTCCACCACTGCTTTGTGGTATTGATACTTTTACTTCAAATGGTGACTACATCTCCCATGGCTGTGAACAAACACACAAACTGCTGAACTCTGAATGTGAATTGCCCTCCTCACCCTCTGGCTCCGCCGCAGCATTTTTGCAGCCTTAGGCACGGCGAAATTATCTTCAAATTATTCGGCGGGAGTTGTTGCTTTCAATTATATCACAAAGTTGTTTAAGGGCAATAAACGGTGTGCTTTACGGCCTCCCATCATTGTTTTAGGCATGAGAATGAGATGTGCCTTCCATAATGGCCCAGGGTTTGGGGAGGGAGGGGGAGGGAGAGCCGTGCCCGGCCGCGGACCGTAAAATTGAGGATAAATTTACGAGCTTTATCCCATATAGGCCTAGAATTATTGAATGGTTTAACCAGCGAGAAGAATAGCAGATATACAAGCTCACAGCGCGGCACCGAGTGCCACGCTGCGAGCTTGTAGATCTGCTATTTTTTGAAAAAGTCCTGAAAATGTGTGCAAATCTTTGAATATTATGTATTTTCAAAGCGAACGTTTGTAACTCAAATTTTGCTTCTGAGGGGTCCCTGGAACTAAATATTTTGAGATGGGGGTCCGTCGCCAAATAAATATCATTTTGGGGGTCCTTCTCATGAAAAGGTTTGAGAACCACTGACATAGTAGTCTCTCAAGAACAGACTAACTAAGCTCCAGTTAAGTGAAAGGACCTTTCCTTTGACGATGGCTGGCCAGATTGCTGACATAGAAACATAGTTTTTTTTTTTTTTTTTAATCTTAGAAGGATTCAAAAGACACTCATAGAATCGGGTCAAAATTCTAATTTTCAAGATTTTTCAAAAATAGCAGATCTACAAGCTCGCAGCGCGGCACTCGGTGCCGCGCTGTGAGCTTGTATATCTGCTATTTTTCAATAGTCAAAGCATAAAATAATAATACACTATAATGTGTACACCGTTCTGAATGGGTTTATAGATACTGCTTGACGAACCAGAACGTCGTGGCAACTCTCCACCGTCTCACGCAGCCAGAATTCACTTGATCTTTATTGTCACACTTTATTTTTTAGATTTTTTAGTTTTAACGGTACAGCCCACTGGAGACGCGGCTAATGGTAGCGTGGGGAACGCTAAATGGCTCAGGATTGTTCCAGGGGGTTAGAAGAAGGTAAAATAAAATGCTGTGCTATGTTGATATCGTCATCGTCGGACAGAAAACCTCTTATCGACGTAGTCTAACTTTTAAGGTGGTTGCACATTGGTCAGTTTTATTCATTGCATTTTCGAAATCCGAAATCCTTCATTTTTTTTTTTTTTTTTTCTCTCTCAGCTAAGGACCCCTTAGCTGAGAGAGATCTAAGCAGTGATCCAGTGGTGACTGCTGCCAAAAACTGGAAAAAAATAAAGATAATAGGGACGAAATAACGAGTGTGCAGACGTGATTCACATAACGTGAGCTCGATATATTTTGTTTGCGTGCTCCGAAATTCGCTCCGATATTCGGCCCGAAAAAAACGCACCAATGTGCAAGGACCTTTAGTGTGTTCTTTTCCAGTAAATGAACGCCATGCTTGATCATACTACAGCGTCACACAAAAGAAAAGTCGCAGATCTGTAAGCTCGAAACTCTGCACGAGGTGACGCGTTTCTAGCTTGTAGATCTGCTACTTTTGCTGTTTTCGAATATGAATCCTGAAAGTATAACCGTTTTGGACATGCGAGGTTTCCATCTGACAGAGACCATATTCTTTAACGCCCAGCTTGGCCCCCGGGTTTCTGTTCCATTTCATCCCCATCACACTTTCCCCCACAGTATGGCAGTGGTTCTCAACCTGTGGGTCCAGATGATTAACTTAATGTTCAACGTGGTTTTCTCTCTCAATAGACAACATAAAGTTTAAGTGTATATGGCTACATGCACATTTCTAAAGTGACAATCTAGGGACTTTTTAATACCTCTAAAATGTCAAAATAAACATTGGCCAAATTGTCAAATATTAGAGGTAGAAATTGTGAAAATAGCCGATCTACATTGCGAGGCGTCGTGAGCATGTAGATCTGCTATTTTCACAATAGAACCGTGTTATACAAAATGTAATGCCTCAACT
>NC_137827.1:6317481-6382481 GCF_963921795.1 Nannobrachium achirus
CTATGATGCGGGCTTTAGGGGTTCAGAGTCTTGCTCAAGGACTCTTCCACACTAACACAGGGGGAGCTGGGGGTCGAACTGGGAACCTTCCGTTTTCCCAAGCCGGGCCGCTCTACCTCCTGATCCACTGTCGCCTCTTATGAAGTCTGAGATCCCCATGGACGCTGTTCTCATGTGAGATGTGTGAGGTTTAAAATGGTTTAAAGCAGGGATCTTCAACAGGGGGCCCAGGACCCCTAGGGGGTCCTCAGAGTTACTACAGGGAAGCCTCCAAATCTTTGTGTGATAGAAACCTTTTTTTTCTTTTCTTTTTTTTTTACTTTTTTATATTAACCACTTGAACCCTAGCGTCCATATTCGGGAAACTTTAGCCAAAAATAGTCGATCTACAAGCTCACAGCGCCTCGCAGCTTGTAGATCGGCTATTTTCAGCAAAGAGCTTTGGTGTAGAGGGGAAAAAGAGCAGACTAAAGTGCAGAGTGAAAGGTCAAGTGTAGTGATGCTTCAAGTGGTTAAATATCAGAAAACACAAATTGACATGAATCCAAAATACACAATGAAACTATATAAATGTTGCACTTAGAACAACGGACTCACTCGCTAGCTTTCGCCGTGGACTGAAGACTCACCTTTTCAGACTCCACCTAAACCCTTAGCACTACAGAAAAAATCAATGACCATACATGAAGCTAGTTAGCATTTGTTTTTGTTTTTAGGTTTTTAAGAACTTTGATTATATTGTGTTTTTTTTTTCTAGATAGATATACATTTGCATTTGTTATATTGTTGATGATGTACTGACATAGTATCTTGTTTATTATTGTGATGTTATCTGCTTATTGTAAGTCGCTTTGGATTAAAAGCGTCTGCTTTAAAGCGTCTAAAATGCCTAAACTGTAAACTGTAAATGGTAAATGGTGCATTTATATAGCGCTTTTATCCAAAGCGCTTTACAGAGATTGTGCATTACATTCACCCATTCACACACACATTCATACACCGATGGCAGAGGAAACCATGCAAGGCACCAACCTGCTCACCAGGAGCAATTAGGGGTTCAGAGTCTTGCTCAAGGACCCTTCGACTCTAACACAGGGGGAGCTGGGGATTAACTCAGTGGGAGCCCGGATTCGAACTGGGAACCCTTCGGGAACCCTTCGTGCTCTAATAATGGTTTCTCTACCCCTGAGCTATGCCGCCCCCAAATGGAATCTATTAATAGGTTGGGGTCCCTGCTACATCTGTCTCTCAACTAAGGGGTCCTTGGACTGAAAACGTTGAAGACCCCCTACTATGTGATTATTGTGTGAAAATGACATAATGCTCAAATGCAGTGACGAAGTCAGTGACTTTCTGTACCTGATTGAAGATTGCATAACCAGTGGAAGACTGAATACATAATAATAACTTTAAACAAACAAACCACGGACAAACCAACACGTTCATTTCAAGTCTTATTACCGTGGAAAGCCGTCGGCTTGAGTTGCATTTTTCCGTTACAAAGCAAATTCCTACTGCGGTGGGGTTTGCTTTTCTCGCTAACACAAAACAAACAATGACAATCAAAGCTAATCATTGCGCAAACAGCACAAATGTTTGAGCGTACGTAAGCGTTCAAATACAAGGCCGCACAACAAGGGCTGTGCCCGCATGCCTCTTTGTATAATAGCGCTGCTCGTTGAGTTGTTGACTGACCAAACAAACACTTGGCGATTCAGAATGTGGTCGATTACAAAGCGAAAAGGTGTCGTTTCGAATTGGAATGGAATATTTTGGCTGGGTGACGCTGGCTGCGTGGCGTCAGTTGGTACGGCGCGTTCTGTTCTGTACAGGGGCGTCGCACCAAATTGGCCCTGGGTACAAGGATTCACTAACATTTTGTGCTTTAACTATTGAAAAATAGCAGATATACAAGCATGCAGCGCGGCACAGAGTGCCGCGCTGTGAGCTTGTAGACCTGCTATTTTTGAAAAATCTTGAAAGTCTTTCAAATCCTTCTAATGTTTATATGTCAGTGGTGCTCAAACCTTTTCACATGAAGGTCCCCCAAAATTATATGTATTTGGCCACGGACCCCCATCTCAAAATATTTAGTTCCAGGGACCCCCAAGAAGCAAATATTTGAGTAACAAATGTTCGCTTAAAAAATACATATATTCAAAGATTTGCACACATTTTCACAACTTTTCAAAAATAGCAGATCTACAAGCTCGCAGCGTGGCACTCGGTGCTGCGCTGTGAGCTTGTAGATCTGTTATTTTTCAATAGCTAAAGTATAAAATAATGAAGGCCCCTCCACCTTGGGCCCTAGTAACTCATCAGTCCCACTCCCCCCCCTCCCCCCAACTTGTGACACCCGTGGTTCTGTAAATTCACAGTGGGAGAGTTAGAGACTTTGTGTTTTTGTTTTTTCATATATCTGGGAAAAGAACAAGTCATTAAAAGTGTTCTTCTTTGTGGACCTCGAGTGGCTCCTTTGAACGATGTGTTAAGAGGCCTCAGCTGACCTGCCTCTCACCCATTTCCACAGCCTCCTCCATGGTGGGCGAGCCTCCTCTGACTCAAACCCTAGGCTGCCTTTGTCAACACGAAGAAGCCAAGAGTCTTCTGACTCAAACAGCGGTTGTTTCCCAACCCAACCACAGACACACAAGAACCTCGATCTTTAAACAGACGAATGTTAACGTTGTGTCATTGTTGTTGTGTGATATATTATTGGATAGAGGTGGAAATTAACCAAGTATACTGTACTTAAAGCACTATGTAACTTTCCTCCTCCACCCCGGATTTGAACCTGGTTCAAGTGCTGACGTGGTTTTACCATTGAGCTAATAGAGCCAGCATGCCTTCTTGCTCAGGGGATAAATCGAATCTTGACCATCAGGTCACTGCTGCGTTTTTTTCGGCCGAATACCGGAGTGAATTTCAGAGCACGTAAATAAAGAAATCAACCTCGCGTTATGTCAATCACGGTTGCAAACTGCCGCACGTTTCGTATTTATTTATTTTCGGACCACTGGGTCCCTTGCTCTCTCTCTCTCTCTCTCTCTCTCTCTCTCTCTCTCTCTCTCTCTCTCTCTCTCTCTCTCTCCTTGCCCTGAAAAACGCATTTCGCAACGAAAAAACGCATCAGTGTGCAACCAGCTTTACCCCTTATTCCCCAAAATGTTTTAGCAATTTTTTACTATTTTGAACATTTTTAAATAGTTCAAAAAGCTGATCTACAAGCTCACTTTTGACGTTTTTTAATGTTTTTCAAAATAGTAAAGAAAAGAGATAAGTCGTAAGGCATGGAAGAAAACAGGGCCCGCTGTGTCTAGGTCAGACAAAACCTTTGGCTCGACAAAATACAAGGTTATAATTGTATTAACATACTCTTATCATAAAGGTGGGACAAATTTACATTTTATTCATCGCATGTTTCCAATATGATGCATGGCAATGTGTTGTGAGCTTGTACATCTGCTACATTTTTGAATCTTTAGAATTCTTTTTTTTTTTAAATACCACTTACAATGACATATCCAAAACAGGGATGCCATTTCAAGTGGTTAAAGGAGTTTAAGGGGAATGGATTGCATTTCACAGTGAGAGAGCAGTTTGTTGTAATAGTTGGAAACTGTCCCGGGGGAGAAAAAAGAACATGGTCCTGTTTGCTCTGCAAGCCCTGTGTTGTGGTCAGTGGTACAAGTACTCTGATTTATTTCACTTCAATGATAGGAAAATTGGGGGCTATTCGTCTATTTTCGAATAGCCCCCAACGTGTTGTGAGTTTGTAGATCTGCTATTTTCAAACATTTTGTATGTTTACTTTTGGTACTTTAAGTACATTTCTATACCAATACTTATATGTACTTAAATTTTGTATTCCAGACTTTTACTTGTAACGGATCATATTTCTATATTTCAGTATTGATACTTTTACTAAAGGAAGGAATATGAGTAGTCTCCTTTTTCCACCACTGAGTAAAAATAAGTAAAGAGCACAATACCAGTAGAAGTATAAAGACAATTTTAACTCACAATAATACAGTATACTTGTGTAAATGTACTTCCCACCACTACACTGTTAGTGGCCTAACTCCCCTCAGCCAGTGCAGTCACAGTGGTCATGTTTTTGGGGTTGCAGTGGCATATGTTGGTGGTTTGTTTAATTCCCTGTAAGTAGCACAGGGCCTTTCATTAGAAATCTGTTCTGGTTTGTGTGTGATGTGATTAGCTCCCCTCCTAGGAGGGAGACCGAGGCATGGGGTTTCTGGGGGTTTGGGAAGGAGCCAGCCAAGCCCCCGGCACGGTACAAACCAAACCCCAAACCCCTGCGTTGGGATATTTAAACCTTTAAGGCCTAGATGGAATGTTTTAACCATTTTAATCATTATATTTTATGCTTTAACTATTGAAAAATAGCAGATATACAAGCTCACAGCGCTGCGAGCTTGTAGACCTGCTATTTTTGCAAAAATCTTGAAACGTTTTTTTTTTTTTTTTTTTTTTTGCAAATCTTTGAATATATATATTTTTCAAAGCAAACTTTTGTAACTCAAATCTCTGTGCCGCGCATGCAAGCTTGTAGATCTGCTATTTTTGCATTCATCATTTTTTGCAAACTTTCGTAACTCAAATCTCTGCTTCTGGGCTCTGGGGGGGTCCCTGCATGGAACAACATATTTTGAGATGGGGGTCCGCAATAAATGTAATTTTGGGGGGTCCTTGACATGAAAAAGACGAAGGATTTAGAATACATTTTATAGAATCGGGTCAAAATACTGTAGGCCTATTCAAAGACTTGCACACATTTTCATGATTTTTCTCCCAAAAAATAGCAGATCTACAAGCTCGCATCGCGGCACTCGGTGCCGCGATGTGAGCTTGTATATCTGCTATTTTTTTTATAGTTAAAGCATGAAATAGTGTTAAGTAATGATGCATAATAATGCTGTCTAAATGGGTTAATGTCATTGAAATGCGTCCTCTTGGTTTCTGCGGTGCAGCTTAAGCTTTGTTTAGACACGTGGGGCTGAAACGCTGCGCAGCAGCTCCCCTGGTGGCCGTCGAGCTGGGAGTATCTGATTCAGCAGATGTTTTATGTCTTTCTCAGTCCATGGGCCATACGAGATGTTGATATCCGAAAGGTGGCAAAGGTTACCATGCATTTCTGAAAAGCTCTATAATCTGTAGATTATATTTTGGTATGATAACCCTTTCTGAGACAAGGCTAAATTGGTGTTATCAGCCACTAGAGTTGGTGTCCCATTAACTTTACTATGTACAGGTAAAAAAAAGTAAAACATGAATCTGCTTTAAGTATGAGGGGTCAAACTAGGGATTTGTCATGATTCTGAACTCATTGCAAGCATTTGTTTTGAACGAAAAACATTCCTTGGGCTAAAACGGCCCCCACAAAAGTGTGAAAAGTGATGGCTCGTCACTTTTCATCACTAAACCATAGTCTTGTGGGACCCCTCATATGCTATTTAAAGCAGATTATTTTTTATTTTTTTTCCCCCTGTATAAGTTAAGTTAATGGGACACCAACTCTAGCTGTGTCTCAGAAAGGGTTATCATACCAAAATATAATCCACAGATATAGAGCTTTTCAAAAATGCATGGTAACCTTAGCCACCTTTCGGATACCGACATCTCGTACTGTATGGCCCATATGGACTATCTGTCAGCTTCTGCCTTTCTCCTTTGTTCCTACATTTCCCATGATGCATTTCATGCAGGGCCCAGCCCCAGCCTGGCCAGTGGCCCACGCTGTTGTAGTTCTATGTCTGCCATCACATCAACACGTTCATATTTTATGAAGGACACGTCATTATGGTGCCATAAACACAGTGAACAGGGAAAATCATATGTACGCACGCACGCACGCACGCACGCACGCACGCACGCACGCACGCACGCACGCACGCACTGAAGACTGGTCAGTGTTAGCAACACATTTTTATAGTGTTTTATGGTCCCGTGCAGGCGTCTGGAACAGTGTTTCCCAAACACTGGGTCGGGACCCATGTTTGGGGTCACCAGTAAATAATATCCTATCTTTCTATCTAAGTACATTTCTCAAGATAATATCATGGATATCTAGTGTAGGTCACGGGGAGACGAGACAGTACATTTTCTCTGTTCTCGAGATAACAAGTTTAGGGAACCACTGGTCTGTGTCTGTCTGTGTCTGTGTGTCTGTCTCTCTGTGTGTCTGTGTGTGTGTCTGTCTGTCTGTCAGGGGCTAATCTTGCACACCATGATAATTGCCAAATGGAATGCCAGAAAAGTCGACCTCTTTCAAAGTCGACCCCAAACTCGTTTCCCAACGGGTCTGAGGCCTTAGCTTGATGCAGAATAGACAAAAATCAAATATTTGCTTCTGGGGGTCCCTGGAACAAAATATTTTGTGATGGGGGTCCGTAGCCAAATACATATCATTCTGGGGGTCCTTCACATGACAAAGTTTGAGAAACACTGATGGCCACATAAGTTTTTTTCAGAAAATTGTTATGATTTAGAAGACATTTGTAGAATGTGCCTATCAGTGGTTAAGGACCCCCAAAATGTATTTTTGGCCGTGGACCCCCATCTCAAAATAGTTTGTTCCACGGATGGACCCCTATTGCAAACCTTTTTTTTCCAGGGACCCCCAGAAGCACAGATTTGATTTTAGTCTAATCTGCATCTAGTTTAAGGCCTCAGACCCGTTGGGAAACGAGCGAGGTCGACTTTGAAAGAGGGCGACTTATCTGGCTACCGCCAAATGTGCCAAAGCTATGTATGTCACAGAGTCTGTCTGTCTGTCTGTCTGTCTGTCTGTTGGTTAGTACAGGGGTTGCCAAATCTTTTTGGCTTGGGGCACCCCTATAAACATTTCTTTCATCCGAGGCACCCCTACATTATTATATTCCTAATTTTCACTCCCAGCACCTTATATTTATAGCATATTTTAGCGATTGTGTTGCGAGGAAAACAAGATAATAGCCATTTTGGTTAGAACTGACTGAAAATAACTTTGTACTTCAAGTTTAAAATGATACTAAATATATTTTTCAGTGTCCAAATAAATTTCAAATATTATCAAATTATCTCGCGACGCCCCTGGACCGCCGTCGCGGCACCCCAGGGTGCCCCGTCACCCACTTTGAAAACCCCATGGGTTAGTATATCACACACAATCTCTTTGCCAAAAAACAGCCGATCTAAATCACAACAGCATCGCATAATTATAATACCTTGTTAAAGTGACCATTTTGGTAAATGTTGCATTTGTAGTTATTTTACTGTAATTTAACAACATAATAACCAGCACAGATAGACAAAGAGACATTCATGGACTTATATTTAAATTAAGTAACTTGTATTTTCCCCCCTGGACCCAGGGTATGGCTACCTGCATACCCCTGCCATACCCAATTGACGCCCTGCATGATGGATGCTGGGTTTCTAGTGGTTTCAACATTGCAGCTTCAATACATTCAAAAGAACGTAGTTGCATAATGAAAAACTGTGCAGGGGCTAAGCGTATAATCTTCAGAGTTGGACAAAGTGTAAAGAAGAATTATATTTATAATAATAACATTTTTTACATTACATCCACTCAGCTGTGGTGCAGGCGTGTGCGATCAAAACGTGAATATCAAAGCCTTAACCCATTTAGAACGGGTACGTATTATTGCGTATCATTATTTCATGCTTTAACTATTGAAAAATAGCAGATATACAAGCTCACAGCGCGGCACCGAGTGCCGCGCTGCGAGCTTGTAGATCTGCTATTTTTGAAAAATCATGAAAATTTGAATTTTTACCCGATTTCTATAAGTGTCTTTTTAATCCTTCTAAGACTTTTTGAAAAACCTATGTTTCTATGTCAGCAATCTGGCCAGCCATCATCAAAGAAAAGGTCCTTTTCACTTAACTGGAACTCAGTTAGTCTGTTCTTGAGAGACTACTACGTCAGTGGTTCTCAAACCTTTTCATGTGAAGGACCCCCAAAATGATATTTATTTGGCCACGGACCCCCCCCCACCTCAAAATATTTAGTTCCAGGGACCACCCAGAAGCAAAATTTGAGTTACAAACGTTTGCTTTGAAAATACACATATTCAAAGATTTGCACACATTTTCACGACTTTTTCAAAAATAGCAGATCTACAAGCTCGCAGCGCGGCACTCGGTGCCGCGCTGTGAGCTTGTATATCTGCTATTTTTCACTGGTTAAAGTTGTACTATGTAACTTTTTTATAAAACAAATCTTAAAATTCTCCTAACTATTAAATCACAAAAGTTTTAGAAGATCCGCGCCGTGAATTTCAGCCTGTAAAGCCTTCTCTGTATGTAAACTGAGATCCTTGCCGTGGACCGGATCTCGCGCCAAAATTGCGTCATCACACTACCGGCCAATCACAGCGAGGGTTATACAACTGCCGGCCAATCACAGCGCATCTTGAAGTGGGGTCGCTATGGCAGCCATATTTGTTGTCGCCCGTTTGTACCATCCCTTCTCTAGGTAATTTCGCCTACCAGGCAGGGTGAAGGAGTCCGTATCTCTGGAATTACTGAACGCACAGGAACAAGGGACCCCTTAAAAGATAGATCTCAGCGAGGTGGAGGCAGACGCGGGGGTCTGAAGGTACGAAAAACGTCCGAAAGACGCGGACGCGACCGCGGTTTGCTATAGGGCTAATGACCACTAGTTGGGCATCTTACACAGTATGGCTTTAAAGCATTCAATACATCTAGGCCTAAATGGGTTTTAATGTGATGTGTTTGGCTTCTATCAAGTGATCCACGCGCTGCCACGGAAAAGCCTTCAGAATGTCTTGGCAGCCTGTGCTGCCCATTCCACACAAAAATACTGTCGGGCAGAAAACTCTTATCTCCTTATTTTAAATTTTACTGTTTTTTTTTGTTTTTTTGTTTCTTTGTTAGTTTTTTGGCGAAGTCGTGCCATGTCTTGACCATCTGGCCAGCGATGTATATCAGACCAGTTACCCATATATGGAGACCCCTGGTACCCATACTGTAGATATTCAGATATATAAACTTTTCCACTTTTTTATATTAACCACTTGAACCATAGGGTCCATATTCTGAGAACGTTAGCCTTCTGCGAGGCGTTGTGAGCTTGTAAATCAGCTATTTTCGGCCAAGAGGTTTGGTGTAGAGGGGAAAAAGAGCAGACTGTGAGTACAGAGTGAAAGGTCAAGTTTATTAAGTATTGACGGTTCAAGTGGTTAAATATCTGAAAACACAAATTGACATGAATCCAAAATACACTGATGATCGTGCTGTCAAACAATGAGACTATATGGAATCTATGAACAGGTTGTGGGGGTCCCTGCTTCATCTCTCTCTCAACTAAGGGGTCCTTGGCCTGAAAACGTTGAAGACCTCTACTGTATAAAGTGACAGTTTTTGGACATTACGAGGTTTCTACCCGACATGAGACGAGGTAGCCTGTTTTCACACACAGAAACAAGCAGAAGAATGTATGTATGGATGCTGCTGCTGCTATAAAATCAGAGGCCAGACAGAACAGTTGCACAATAATAACTGTGGTGTTCAAGCATTTCATAGCTCTTGGAGAGGCATCCAGCCAGCTCCTCTCTCTCTCTCTCTCTCTCTCTCTCTCTCTCTCTCTCTCCCCAGTGGTCTGAACACACGTACACACAATACTACTCTAAGTGGTGCGCCGGCCGGCCGCCAGGGCCAGCTAGCCAATAGGAATGATTGAAAGTGAAGGAAGACAGATGGAGATCCGTGATGTGATCCACATACTGTAACCTGTTGCATCAGCCAGGTGCTCCTTAATTGTTTCTAATTAAGGGTGGGGTCTATTGGCAGACATGCCCTTATTTGGTGTGCTCCTTCTCCTCCGCTGTTACGCCAGGTTTTGGTATTGTATTGTATTGTATTGTATTGTATTGTATTGTATTGTATTGTGTTGTGTTGTGTTGTGTTGTATTGTATTGTATTGTATTGTATTGTATTGTATTGTATTGTATTGCATATTGCAGTGTTTCTCAACCACTGTGCCTGGGGACCTTTGGTGTGCCCCTGAGAAGGGTCAAGTGTGCCCAGTGAAACTGCTTGAAAGACAGTATTGTATTTATCATTTAAAAAAAATTAAACTAGTGAAAACAGCCGATCTACACACAACGCCTCACACCGCGAGGCGTTGTGTGCTTGTAGATCTGCTGTTTTCACTACTGTTGTGCGACAGCCTTGTATGATGAAGCAGGGCTTTACTTTGCGAAGAAACATACAAATTTGAAACTTGGAGATACAAGTTTTCTTCCCGACAGTGACGATATTTACACCCCCGTATTATGTGGTGCGCCCATGGATTCTTGGGACATGAAAAGTGTGCCCATGCAGAAAAAAGGTTGAGAAACACTGGCGTATTGTACTGTAAATATGAGTGTAGCTTTTAGTGTGTCTTTTAAAAGCTTACATCTGTACATCTGTACAATGCAGCAATACATCAAAGCAGGTGGTGTGCATGCTTGTGTGTGTGTGTGTGTGTGTGTGTGTGTGTGTGTGTGTGTGTGTGTGTGTGTGTGTGTGTGTGTGTGTGTGTGTGTGTGTGTGTGTGTGTGTGTACGTGCGTGCGTTCATACACCTGCAGTCTCCTCAGACACATCGCCCACGCCGCTGCAGTGTCTGCCAGACTTCCATCACTCTGTCTGTCTTCACTGTCTTTCTTCATTTACCAGACGAGACAAACTAATGAATAGACCCCCCCCCCCCCCCCCCCCGCCACACACACACACACACGCATGCACGCACACACACACACACACACACACACACACACACACACACACACACACACACACACACACACACACACACACACACACACACACAAATGACATCACTATCGTACTATTGTGCTTGAAATGATTCAACCCACTCTGACACATTTGTCACAGTTACTTTGACTTAGAACTTGTGAACTCTGCTCAAAACTGTACTTTTTGGAACATTCCGTGTCTTTGCAATTGTTTTATATCCTTTTCCTTTTTTGTACAAGGCAATAATCTCTTCTCTGAACTTTTCTGACCATTTATTATAGATTTAGCCATGTTTTCTAACAAACTTCTAGACAGGCCAGATTGCACATCTGATGCATCTATTTAACTCATTCTGTGCCTATCCCGAACATGTTCGGCTTTATTTCAATCCAATACAATTTTCTTTTTATTAATTGACTTACCCTGAGCTGCTTGTAGAGTCGTGGGTGGTCCTGGCTCGTCCTACGCTAGCCAGCTAGCCATTTTACATGGTCCGACGAAATATTCCATTAAAAATGGTTTAAAATACATTTTTGAGCCCCCCAATGTTCACTGAATGTTCAGCGCCGCTTCCGGAACGACGTCCAGTGTGCCTATCCCGAACATGTTCGGCTTTTTTAATGAAATGAATAAAATGATCCGAGGCCTTCTGAAGCCTGGGCCTAAATTTTCAATCCAGTGTTCGAAATCCGTCCGCCCCCCGGCCGGCCGTTAGCCGCGAACGTTGCCGCGAATCGCCGCCGAATCCAATGAAAAACCACATCTTTGGAGGCCCATATCTCTGGATTGTGTTTTAGGGATGTGGCGCGAGGTTTATTTTCGGCAAAATCGCCTAAAAATGATCTTTTAAATGACAAAATGCTAATAGCTATTCTGTAGCCATTTTCATCCGGGACCTTTCCATGACGTGCACGAACGTGAGTACGCGCGTCACTGCAACGCGAGTCCCCGGATGCTAATACGCTCGCCTATGGGACAAACCCTGGCATTCTTTGGCGCCCTCTAGGGGCTGGCACTAAAACGGTTAAGCCCTTGATTAGTCGATTGCGGTTGATTACAGATATTTTCAGGTGTAATTAAGAGTTGAATAATTGAAAGTGAAAGTGGCGTTGAAAGTGACATTTAGCATTGCATTTGAAAAAAGAAAAGTATACTTTTGTTGAGCTATTTACATGGTTCTTGTATGATTTATTTATTTCCTTCAGTTGTCAGTTTGTGAATTTAGCCAATAAACCAGATCTGCAGAGGGGGGTTGAATAATTTTGAGCGCAACCCCGTAAATGACATCAGTATTGTTTTAAACCCATTTAGGCCTAGAATTATTGACTGCTTTAACCAGTGAAAAATAGCAGATATACAAGCTCGCAGCGCGGCACCGAGTGCCGCGCTGCGAGCTTGTAGATCTGCTATTTTTTAAAAAGTCGTGAAAATGTGTGCAAATCTTTGAATATATGTATTTTCAAAGCGAACGGTTGTAACTAAAATTTTAGCTTCTGGGTGGTCCCTGGTACTAAATATTTTGAGATGCGGGTCCGTGGCCAAATAAATATCATTTTGGGGGTCCTTCACATGAAAAGGTTTGAGAATCACTGACACAGTAGTCTCTCAAGAACAGACTAACTGAGCTCCAGTTGAAGTGAAAAGGACCTTTTCTTTGACGATGGCTGGCCAGATTGCTGACACAGAAACATAGTTTTTTTTCCAAAAATCTTAGAAGGATTCAAAAGACACTTATAGAATCGGGTCAAAATTCTAATTTTCACGATTTTTCAAAAATAGCAGATCTACAAGCTCGCAGCGCGGTGAGCTTGTAGATCTGCTATTTTTTTTATATTTAAAGCATAAAATATTGCGTCATAATGTGTTCAGGCCTAAATGGGTTAAACCCATTTAGGCCTGAACACAAATCCGTGTCACTTTTGAACCACTTTAACCATTTTTTTAACTATTAATTTTGTGCAAGTCTTTGGATATTTTTGACCCGATTATATAAATGTCTTCTAAATCCTTCTAAAACCTCCATGTCAAGGACCCCCAAAATTACATGTATTTGGCCGCGGACCCCCATCTCAAAATATGTTGTTCCAGGGATCCCCCAGAAGCATAATTTGAGTTACAAATGTTTTCGCTTATAAAAAGATATATTAAGGTAAGATTTTTCAAAAATAGCAGATATTGTATTGTATGTTGAACTATGTTGAACTAAATAGCCTACCATATTATCAATCTCAATTCCCTAGACCAATCGATCAGCTCCAAAGCAACACTATAGCGCTAAATGCTTTTGTTTGTTTTCTACTAACAGGGCTAAAAGTGTGTGACATTTGACAGATTCTGTGAGTGAAACAAGCAAACTGGTTTATGAAAACAAGCCCAAAAGAAGAGACCAGTTCCACAACTTTTTTTTTTTAATATATATATAATCTTGAAAGCAAGACCCAAATAAGCAAAGTTACACTTTGGAAAATAAACATTAACAAAAGCAGCCCGCAACTATGAATATTTACAAGCGACTTTACAGGGAAGACCTAAAGTCGCTTATACTGTGCAGACCTGGCAACACACTGGCAGACAGAGATCAACACCAAAACAATGTTCTTTCTGCTGACTAGAGTTTGTGCTTAGTCTGTGCCAACTAAATGCTACCGAGGCACCGACTGCCAGTCTGAAGGAGTTGGAAAGAGTTTCTTGTCGTCTCGTTGGTGTGGAGTAACCTTTACACAGCTGGTGAAGTCAAGTAGAAGACAGCTCAAGGTAGGGCTACTTTTAGCTGCTTGTATTGTGTGCTGTGTGGATACTAATGTCCAGCTGTTGTAGGCCTACTGTTGCTGTTTGCTTTGGACCCAATGACTGGGTGGCAATGAAAGATGGTTCACTGACTGTTTCTGGCTCTGGAATTGAATGCTGGTGTGAATCTACACTTTGTATGTTGTGCTGTGTCTGCTGCTGAAGGTTATGAGTTGGTGGCTGTATTGGTTACCCTCTATAGCAGTGGTTCTCAACCTGTGGGTCAGGACCCCCAGGTGGCGTCCCCAAATTATGTTGTGAGTCCCCAGATGATTAACTTAATGTGCAATGTTGTTTTCTCACTCAACTGTAAACAAACTCTTACTGTATTGAGGGTAGACCTATATGCACATTTCTAAAGTGAGAATTTAATGACTTCTTAATGCCTCTAAAATGACAAATTAAACACTGGCCATATTGTCAAATATTAGAGGCATAAATTGTGAAAATAGCCGATCTACAGTAAATGCTCACAACGCCTTGTGAGCAAGCATGTAGACCAGTAAGACTCCCTAATCGGGAGATAAGCGACCGTAGGTCACTTATCTCCACAAATAGGGCAAAAATGTGTTTTGCCAAAATCTTCCTGATCCATGTTGATGACATGAGTGTAGACATACTGTGTAGTGATTTTCGTGATTTTAGGGCAAAATATGTTGGAGCAGTGTCCAAAAATGTGTTTTTAAAAATCGGCCTGGAGGTGGCGCTATATGGGAGAGATTCATGTTGATGGGATGAGTGTAGACATACTGTGTACCGATTTGCGTGATTTTAGGGCAGAAATTGTAGGAGCAGTGTCCAAAAATGTGTTTTGCAAGAATCGGCCTCATGGTGGCGCTAGAAGAGGGCCATGTGAGAAATGAGGGGTGGGGTCTCCGCGCCGGCAAGGCGGACGAATAGGTACCGGCCCCGGCTGTCCCGGTCGCTCCTAGCCGGAGTTACGGCATTTTATGTGAGCTGCAGTGTAGGGGTCCTCCACTGGGGGCGCCACCACTTTTGCATCCGTTCTCGAGCACCAGGAGTGGGTGGTCCCCGGGAATTCCCCGTGAGCAGCCCCGTGGGGGTGGTCATTTGGTCAGTTTAGCACATTTGGTCATTTTTTACATCTGGGGGTCCCCCAGGGATCTGGGGGTCCCTGGAGCTCCGGGGGTCCTTGGAGGTTGTAGTTTGGCAGGTAAGGAACGTGTGTGCAAAATTTGGCATGGATCGGGGCAACGGTTGCGGAGATATGAGCAGGGCAAGAGTGTGACGTGTGAGGTGTGACAGACAGACAGACTGACTGACGGACTGACGGACGGACGGACTTACACTTTGTGCAGGGTTTGATAGTAAATGCGACCTACGGTCGCAATCAGCTATTTTCACAATATAACCATGTTATACAAAATATAATGCCTCAATTCTTAGTGCTCGTCAGGGTGAGGGGGGTCCCCAGTTCATGTTCAAATATGATTATTTTGGGGGTCACTGCTTGAAAGGGTTGAGAACCACTGGTCAGTCTCTCTCTCTCTCTCTCTCTCTCTCTCTCTCTCTCTCTCTCTCTCTCTCTGCATACCAGTAAGGCTCCCTAATCGGGAGATAAGCGACCGTAGGTCACTTATCTCCACAAATAGGGCAAAAATGTGTTTTGCCAAAATCTTCCTGATCCATGTTGATGACATGAGTGTAGACATACTGTGTAGTGATTTTCGTGATTTTAGGGCAAAATCTGTAGGAGCAGTGTCCAAAAATGTGTTTTTAAAAATCGGCCTGGAGGTGGCGCTATATGGGACAGATTCATGTTGATGGGATGAGTGTAGACATACTGTGTACCGATGTGCGTGATTGTAGGGCGAAAATTGTAGGAGCAGTGTCCAAAAATGTGTTTTGCAAGAATCGGCCTCATGGTGGCGCTAGAAGAGGGCCATGTGAGAAATGAGGGGTGGGGTCTCCGCGCCGGCAAGGCGGACGAATAGGTACCGGCCCCGGCTGTCCCGGTTGCTCCTAGCCGGAGTTACGGCATTTTATGTGAGCTGCAGTGTAGGGGGTCCTCCACTGGGGGCGCCACCACTTTTGCATCCGTTCTGGAGCACCAGGAGTCGGTGGTCCCCGGGAATTCCCCGTGAGCAGCCCCGTTGGGGTGGTCATTTGGTCATGTTTGCGCATTTGGTCATTTTTTACATCTGGGGGTCCCCCAGGGACCTGGGGGTCCCTGGAGCTCCGGGGGTCCTTGGAGGTTGTAGTTTGGCAGCCAAGGAACGTGTGTGCAAAATTTGGCATGGATCGGGGCAACGGTTGCGGAGATATAAGCAGGGAAAAAGTGTGACGTGTGAGGTGTGACAGACAGACTGACTGACGGACTCACTCACAGTTTGTGCAGGTTTTGATAGTAAATGCGACCTACGGTCGCAATCAACTGTTTTCAGTGATCTGTGATTGCTCTTGACTGTTTCTGTTGCCCCCTGATCTGCAACAGGCAAGTTGTGTAACATTTAGCCTCTGGTTTCATCACCACCCAGATGTGTTGATGTATGGGTGGAGTCACCTCAGTGTGGGGCAGCAGACCCCAGCACTGCACCACACACAACAGAACATGTTCTTCTGTTTACAAACTTAACACGTCAGCTGACATTCACTCTGAGCCAGTAAGACCTGATGGCCGTGCTGCTTTAGGAGTTCCAAGCTCCGTGTAGCAGTGATGTGGTGAAGTGAAAAAGCATTACAATAATTAAACCCAAAGCTGAGATGAAAAGAAAAAGAAAAGCTTTACTAGTCTAAATCAGTGGTTCTCACAGTGGATTGCAGGGATTCTGTGGGTTTCTTTGTGGGCGGAGGGGTCTAAATTGACCCATCCAAGTGTGTAACCCTGACACATGGCACATGGCATCAAATGAACCCTTATCGGGTTCATTTGTTTCCATTTGTACATACTCAGAGTTAAGGGGAGACCTTGACATTTGAAAGTTTGAGAACCAATGGTCTAAATCAACCCATTTCAACCAACACTAATGAGTGAAATATTCAATTATTTAAAATGTATTGCAGCTGTTGAAATCTCATTGTTTCTCAGTTTGTCTGCTTTCTGGTCTATGGAAAAGAAAATCTGCTAACTCAAAATATCTGTACGTGATCAAAGTGCAGTTTGATTTAAACACAATGAGCACCATTATATAATGTAAGACGTATTATTGATTCCAATGTGAGTGTCATGCAAATGAAATAATAATGAAGACATATCATATTGTTGATTACTAACTACATAGTATATTTTCTGCAGCAACGAATACAAGGTCACACCTCAGTTTCATGTATGCACGACAGGCAGCAGTTGCTTACTGTATGCACATAGAGTACCACTGCTGTGTGTGTGTGTGTGTGTGTGTGTGTGTGTGTGTGTGTGTGTGTGTGTGTGTGTGTGTGTGTGTGTGTGTGTGTGTGTGTGTGTGTGTGTGTGTGTGTGTGTGTGTGTGTGTGTGTGTGTGTGTGTGTGTGTGTGTGTGTGCAGAGGCGGCCTGCAGGGGGGGCTAGCGGGGCACTCGCCCAGGGCGCCACCTTGAGGGGGCGCATGAAGAAAAAAGGAAAAAAAAAAGAAAAAAGTCTTTCCTCTACAAAACACAGACCTCTATCAGCCAGGATATAGGAACTCTATAGTCTTGTCTCACTGTGCGTGACTGTGAAAGAACCATTTCTCCTGACCAGCCCAAGGTAAGACTAATGCCTCATTCACACTGTAAACAGCAAAGCTAATGGTTTGCTTGGTAATTCAATGTAATCTCAATGGAAACCAGCTTTAAAGCTTTCCAAGCTTTGTTCTCAGCATCTCCAGCATCTTAAAGCTGGTTTCCATTGAGATTACATTGAATTACCAAGCAAACCATTAGCTTTGCTGCTTACAGTGTGAATGAGGCATAAGACAGTCAGATCATGCTTTTATAAACCCTATTATATTAAGCCCAAAATGGTTCTGCTGCCGTGTAGAACCGAACCGCTTTTAAATTCATAATTCTTTTTTTATTTAAAAAAAAAAAAAAAAAAAAAAAAGATTTTTCCGGCCGCGCTTTGCGCGGCCATAGGGCGGCGCTATACTACCTCGCCCAGGGCGCAATATAGGTACCAACCGCCACTGTGTGTGTGTGTGTGTGTGTGTGTGTGTGTGTGTGTGTGTGTGTGTGTGTGTGTGTGTGTGTGTGTGTGTGTGTGTGTGTCTATGTAGGTGGTGCACTTCTTACCTTTCCTGGCTGCACTGGGTTGGCTCCTACAGTGTCAGTTTGTCAGTTTGCTCTGAATGCTCTCCATCAGTTCTGTGTCTGACACAGTGCCCTGCCAGCCTCATCCTTCTCTCTCTGACCTTGTCTGTGACCTGTGGTATAGCTATAGGTCCCCATAGAGCTCCACATTTCTGATGTGGTCCTCACCATATGACGCCTAGTGCCATTCGTATCATTCATGTGTAGACTCCATCCAGGGACCCTTTCCTGCTGTACTGTGAGCGTATGGTAGCCATACCAGTAAGACTCCCTAATCGGGAGATACGCGACCATCAGGTTGTATACACAAACTTCAGAAGGCAATCGTAGCCAATCAGGTGGTAATATGGGAAATGGGGCAGATCCATGTTGATGACTTTAGAGATACTGTACCGTGATTTTAGGGCAAAATCTGTAGGAGTGTCCAAAAAAGAAATCGGCCTCATGGTGGTGCTAGAAGAGGGCCATGTGAGAAATGAGAGGTGGAGGTTGTGGTTTGTCAGCCAAGGAGTGTGTGTGCAAAGTTTGGCATGGATAGGGGCAACGGTGGCAGAGATATGAGTAGGGCCAAAAATGTAACATGACGTAACGGACAGACGGACTGACGGACTGCTGGAGGTTTTCATAAATTGTCGTCTCATCAATCAAGGCAGAAGGTTCTTGTGGCTACTGGACACTTTGTGTTTGTCTCTGCACTATTAGGTTGTGTTAGTAGTATTGAGTATTTTGCTTGTGTTTGACATGTCGGTGAGATACTTGTAGCACTGACTAGTATTGACTGTTATGGACACTTTTATTTGGCACTGTATTGATAAGTTGTGCTTTAAGTATTGCTATTTGCTTTTTAAGTATTGCTATTACACTTATGAGCATTGACTTTATGTATATATTCCTTTTTCTCTTTTTGGTGTACCTTGCTCTTTTACATTACACTGTAGGCCTACAATTTGTTTCTTTTCATACTTCTCTGTAACTGCTGCCTCTGGGCGACTGATTTCCCCCCTTGGGATAATAAGGTATCTATCTATCTATCTACATTTGGGGCGTTGCGTGCCAGGCTGCCGCCTCAGAGCTGTGTGGAAGTGGGATGGTTTTCAGCAGGTGGAAGATCTTAGACTGTCTAGAAAAATCTCTTTAGCAGTTCATGCTGACACAATGCACAGTGTTACATGAACAGTATCACCACATGGAGATGATTACAGCTGTTACACCGACGGGATGACAAGATATAAAAGAACATCTTTCACCGCCTGCACACGCACGCACACACACACACACACACACACACACACACACACACACACACACACACACACACACACACACACACACACACACACACACACACACACACACACACACACGCATAAACAGACTAGATTACTGTTTCTCACTGTTGGGTCTGTTGAGACCACCAGAGACCACCAGAGTTACAGACCTACCGTATTTAACTCTTAGTTCTGAGTTTACTAATCGTTGCAGTCAAACATTTTGTGTTTCTTTTTCATAAATGAATGCTGATCATACTCCCACGTCCCACAACAGCAGATCCACAAGCTCCAAACGCAGCACGAAGCGTTCTACACTTGTAGATCTGCTACTTTTGATACTTTTGAATTTGAATCCTGAAAAAACAACAGTTTTGAACACGTGAGGTTTCCAGCCGACCGAGATGAAATGTAATACAGGTTATGCAGGAACGCCTACTGAGTGGCAAAAAAAAACTAATTACTGGCCTTGACAGCCCATACATCCCAACAGAAAAGTCCTACCTGATTGCATTAAACAACATTAAACTATGTTAAATTCACTTTGCCACTCACCTTGCCACTCGATTTGCCACTCGATTTGCCATTCACTTTATGCATGCGCATACCCTCTATATTGCCACACTCTGGTACAAACGGATCTACCAGCTGACAACTTGTCGCGATGCCCTGTGAGCTTGTAGATCTGCTATATCAGAAAGGAAAGAATAAAAGGTTGAAGAATGTGGTTTCATTGTGTGAGTTACAGACTTCGTTTGGAACAGTGGTTCAGTTGGTCCCCAGACCTGATACTGAGAACTGGTGGATTACCGCAAATGGACATCTTTCATCTGTCAATTAATTCTAAAACTGCTGCGAACTCCTACACACACACACACACACACACACACACACACACACACACACACACACACACACACACACACACACACACACGCACACTGAGAGCTATAAACAGCCTAGATGACAGAGTAATGATCGTTGTGATGATGACTAAATGATAACAGAACGGTTGCATAATGCTACAGCTCCTCTCTGGTTTCTACTGGTCCTCCTCTCCTCCACCTGGTCCAAAGATCACACCATACGTCTGTCTGTCTGTCTGTCTGTCTGTCTGTCTGTCTGTCTGTCTGTCTGTCTGTCTGTCTGTCTGTCTGTCTGTCTGTCTGTCTGTCTGTCTGTCTGTCTGTCTGTCTCCTCCCTGAACACCAGAGAGAAAGAAAGAGAGCAGGGGCATCAATTGGGTATGGCAGGGGTATGTGGGGCGGCATAGCTCAGGGGTAGAGAAACCGTTATTAGAGCACAAAGGGTTCCCAGTTCGAATCCGGGCTCCCCCTGAGTTAATGTCGAAGGGTCCTTGAGCAAGACTCTGAACCCCACATTGCTCCCGGTGAGCAGGTTGGTGCCTTGCATGGTTTCCTCCGCCATCGGTGTATGAATGTGTGTGTGAATGGGTGAATGTAATGCACAATCTATGTAAAGCGCTTTGGATAAAAGCGCTATATAAATGCACCATTTACCATTTACCATTTATGCAGCTGCATACCCTGGGTCCAGGGGGGAAGATAAAAGTTAGTTCTAGTTCTGAATCCATGAATGTCTCTTTGTCTATCTGTGCCGGTTATTATGTTGTTAAATTACAGTAAAATAGCTACAAATGCAAAATGTTACAAAACAAGGTATTATAATTATATTCTCCACACTTGTATTCTGCCCATCTTGACATAATGGTATATTCCCAGGTTCCGCAGGTCAGCTGCACAGGTGCAATGCATTATTGTTAATTGTGGCACGTTTACTAACATGCCAAGTTTAGCTGCACTTGAACAACGGTTCCAGGCTGCCATATCCAGCCCAAGAAACCGTAGAAACCTATGTAAAAAACTGACAAAACTCGTTTTTTTTCAGACATTGTGAAAATAGGCGATCTACATGCTCACAACGCCTCGCAGCTGTAGATCTGCTATTTTCACAATAGAACCGTGTTATACAAAATGTAATGCCTCTTTTCCTTGAGGACTCCCATCTTTGCCATACCCTAGCTTTGGCTGCACTGACGCCACAGAGAGAGAGAGAGAGAGAGAGAGAGAGAGAGAGAGAGAGAGAGAGAGAGAGAGAGAGAGAGAGAGAGAGAGAGAGAGAGAGAGAGAGAGAGAGAGAGAGAGAGAGAGAGAGAGAGAGAGAGAGAGAGAGAGAGAGAGAGAGAGAGAAGAGAGAAAGAGAGACTGAAGGTGTGTGGCATGGTGCCTACACTACATCACTGAGTCTTGCGTGGCCAGCCAGAGTTCAGTGCTGGAGAGTACATTTACTTTAACCGTCATTAGTCATTAGAACACGGAGGGTTCCCAAAGGGTTCCCAGTTCGAATCCGGGGTCAACCCAGAGTTAAGCCCTTTGCACACAGGACAGTTGCGTTTTTTTCGTTTGCTGCATGAATAAAACGCATTGGATTTGGTGTGCAATGATGTGCGGAATCGGCACTGCGGATCCCAAAAGGAGTCATAAAAGGAGTGATGAGTTTTTTGCCGCATGCGACAAGACGCACGAATCGAACTGGGTTCGATCGAGAAAAAAAGACGCACGGCCGCAGCCACTCGTCGCACGGCTAATTCGGATCCGGTGTGCATGAGGTCATAGAGAATCATTGTTTTCTTTTAAAAAAATGAAATTGTCCGTTTTATCTGTGCGGTTAAACGCGCCTGTGTGCAAAGGGCTTAAGTGTGGAAGAGTCCTTGAGCAAGACTCTGAACCCCTAGTTGCTCCCGGTGAGCAGGTTGGTGCCTTGCATGGTTTCCTCTGCCATCGGTGTATGAATGTGTGTGTGTGAATGGGTGAAAGCTGAAAGTAATGCAAAATCTATGTAAAGCGCCTTGGATAAAGGCGCTATATAAATACACCATTTACCATTTAATGCACTTATTGGACCTAGCGGTCCAGGCTCATACCACGTAGGCTCAGTGTTAGCCTGACAGTGTGTTGATGGTTCGAGTCCCGATCCCGACTATACCGTTGCTGTGTGTCACTCCCCATCTCTCTGTCCCCATTTCCTGTAAGTCTACTGTCCTATCAATGAATACATAAAAGCCCAAAAACATATCTTAAAAAAAATAAGGAAAAACAAGTATTGCATATTTAATAAGTTCTGTGAGTGCTACTAATCTGCCTTGGGCATTGAAATGTTAGTCCTCTCTCATGATATACAGTACTAGCACCTAAATAAAAAGGGCATTAAATATGTCTGTGATGCTCCAGCGCCACATTCTTAAGTGTTTTTGTACTTAAGTACAATTTTAGACAGACAGACAGACAGACAGACAGACAGACAGACAGACAGACAGACAGACAGACAGACAGACAGACAGACAGACAGTCTGTCACAGCAGTTAGTGCATGCAGGGGCAACTGGCGGCCCGGGGGCCACATGGGGCCCCCACCTTCACTTAATGAATGCTGATATCATTCATTTCAGCTGTTACAATTCCACACATACCACACTCCTTATTTCGGACAGTGAAAATAGACTATCTACAAGCTCACATTGCATCGCATCACAGCGCATTGTGAGCTTGTAGATTATGCTATTTTTTACATAGCAAAACTTGAAATGGGCCATTCTGCATAATGTGTATACTTTCTATTTTTGGCACTTGAAGTACATTTTGATAACAATACTTTTGTACTTTTAGGCTGAAGCCGCACCAAAGTATGGTCGCCAGTGGATAAACTCTTTTTGTGCGCAGAACGCAGAACGCAGTCACTTTCCAGAATCCTCCCCATTCCGCCCTCGCCCTTTGACTCACCCGATTGGACAGAGGGGGAAAACCGGAGAATGTATCTGCTCCATCATGAACGCCTACGCGGTCTGCGTGGCACGCAGATATCCTCTACTGAAACCGCTCCATTCCCATTGAAATGCATTGGGAGATGGGGAATCCACTTTCATAGGTAATTTGGTGTGGGTGTAGACTTAATCAAGTACATTTTGATTCTGGACTTTAGAGTATTTTTACATCGCAGTATTGGTATGTTTACTCAAGTAAAGAATACTTTTTTCCACCACTGTCAAGAGTTTAGCGGTTCACACAAAGCATGATTCTAATAACCACATCAGGGTGTGTTTTTTCTTTAAGCTCCCATTATTTCTTTCCTAGGAGGTTGTTTAATTCCCTGAGGGTTGGTTCACCTCCATCACGGCCGTTTGACTGGCGTGCAATACGTGGGCCGGGGTTGGGTTGGCATCGCCGCGTTCCAGCTGGCACAGTGCCCAGCCCGAGGAGGGGGAGGGTGGGTGTGGGAACGCGGCAACGGGGGCCGCGGGGGTCCCGTCCCGCGCTGCTAATGGCCAGCTGGTCCCCCGAGAGCGCAGACAACCGCGGGGAGGTTTATTAGCCACATCTGAGCTCTGAGCAGTGCTGGAAGAAGGGCTTTTATACTTGAGTAAGAAGTAGCAGTACCCGCAATATGAACATACTCTCTGATACGAGTAAAAGGCCGGTATTTGACGTAGTAACCAGAATATCGTCGTTGTCGGGTGGAAACCTTGTATGTACAAAACTGTTCATTTTGTATTTATCATTTTAAAAATCAACTAAACTAGTGAAAACAGCCGATCTACAAGCACACAACGCCTCGCACCGCGAGGCGTTGTGTGCTTGTAGATCTGCTGTTTTCACTACTTTTGTGCGACGGCCTTGTCTGATGAAGCAGGGCTTTACTTTACGAAAAAAACATACACATTTGAAACGTGGAGATACGAGGTTACAGTGACAATATGCTTACACTCAAAATGTCTCAATAGAAGAACAGGGAGGCTAAATACAATCCACCCCAATTACAAGTTATATTGGACACAATTACATTTTGTTAATTAAAGAAAAGCTTAGTGACGCTTTAAGTGAATGTATGTTTTGAATAACTAATCTAAATGTAATCACTAACTCAAGCTGTCAGGAAATTGTAGTGGAGTAAACGGGTGCATTTGCCTCTGATATGTACTGGAATAGAAGTAGCCTATAAAGGTTTTTTTTTAATACTCAAGTACAGTAAATCTATGTCATAATTGCACTCAAGTCCAGTACAGTACTTTAGTAAATGTACCCAGTTGCTTGCTGGATGCCATTGTGTTTCCATTTACGTCCAGTTCCAAAATAAAAGAGCCTGTGGGAATAAAGAGCAGAGATAATTCATTGTAATGAAAGGAACATTAAAGTATATTTCACAGTGTGTACGTCACTCTGCTTGTCAGGGCTGCTTCAAACGGCGGCAGCATTGAGTAAAACTCCATCTATTAGTGACTGCATGACCAGGTCATATACAGTAAAACTACATCTATGAATGACTGTGACCAGGTCACATACAGTAAAACTACATCTATGAGTGATGCAGTCCAAAACTGTTAGGCTGCAGACACACAGTTAAAGCACCTGCCCTGTACTTGCCCTTGGGGGAGGAGGGTGGATAGGCAGCGTCCAACTCATTCCCTATATGGAAGTTTTGAAGAATCAAGCTGGCCTCTAGCTTACCTCTAGCTGTTGCTAGAGGTAAGCTAGAGGCCACGTGTTTGTCTTCAGTATTGCAGTCCGAAAGAAACCTCTTATCTCCATAATATTCTAACTTTCTGTTGTTTTTTTTCTCCTGTAAATGAACGTCTGACTTGATCATACTATACAGCGTCGCACAACACATTAACACATCTACTGCCTCTTAATCTGAAGGTTGCTTGGTGCCTCGGCGCCACGTCGTTTCCTCCGTCGGCCGCCGCTATTATTTTGAAGGGCCGGAAGGGGGTTGTTTTTGTTTTTTTGGATTATCACTTGACGGCAACGATTACGTCATCTAGTCACATGACAGTGTGGGACAAGAAGAGGCAAGATGGCTGCGCCCTGCCTTGTGCCTTGTTTACATTTAGATCTGCTGCAAAATGTCTCAAAATGGCTATTTTGTTTAAATGAAGTTTCTTTATGGGCCTCTCCATTGACTTAACATTGAGGAGCTTCACTTCGCGTGCACGCCCAACGTGCGTTGTAAACAAATCGCCGACATTACCGATGCGAGCGGGACCGGAGCGACATTAAGTAAGTAATAATATCTTTACTGTATATACAGTAAGATTCACAGTCCTCACCGTCAACGGCGCCATGGTATTAACCCTTTCAATGACGGTGAGGACTGTCAACGGCGGCGAAAAAGTTAAAAGATCCGCAAGCTCGAAATATGGCACCAAGCCACGCGTACAGGCTTGCACTTTTGCCACTTTTGAAAATGAATCCTGAAAAGTTTTGGACATATGAGATAATATTGCACTACCAAACAGTAGTGGCCCATGGTACTGTAGTGGTTTGTTTTGGTAGTGGTCTGTATTGGGTTCAACAGTATTGTGTCATGGTACTGTAGTTGTGTGTATTGGGTTCTGTAGTGGTGTGTATTGGGTTCTGTAGTGGTGTGTATTGGGTTCTGTAGTGGTGTGTATTGGGTTCTGTAGTGGTGTGTATTGGGTTCTGTAGTGCCTGGTGTGTATTGGGTTCTGCTCCGTTTTGCGTGTGTGAACAACATACATGCCAGTTGAGCCCACATGGTGCTATTAATGAATCCCATGTAAGTCATAAAATGACTTACACATGTTGCTGTGAGGACTTCATGAGCCTGGGGAGTCTGTAAAAGGCAACACTGGAGCAGTAGTATCAAGTGCTGTACTTTGGATACAATTGTTTTACTTTTATCGAGTGCTTTTCGACAGGGGGTCCGGGACCCCTGGGGTGGTCCTCAGAGTTACTACAGGGGAGCTGCCAAATTCTTAGTCTGACCCTTTTGACCTCTTGTGATTTTTCCCTAAAATGATGAAACAAAGAAATGAATTGCGCTCCGTATGAGTGGCCTCGCAGGGTGTGAAGTGGACAGAGAAACCAGACCACATCCTTTTTCATAAGAAGCATCGTTCTTTCATTTTCTCTTAACGATTATGAGATGATTGGAAGCAGTTTGCATGGCTTTGCGTCAGTTATCACACGTTTGCTGTTCTCTGTTCATGTGGATGTGTGTGTGGTTTGGTGCTCGTTCAATACAGAACAATGGAAGGATTGAATAAACCAGGAAACTAAAACAAAAGTTGAATTAGAAAGATGCAATTGGAAATTGCAAGTGTGGTTGCTGTTGACTTGCTGAGCCAATCAAAGAGGGGGAAAAGGATGACATCACAATATCAAGGTGTATAGGGATATGGGATGATGAGTAAAAACGACAGGAACAATAATGTTTGCTTCATGAAAATGTTTGAGAACCACTGACATGGAAACATGTGTTTTTCATAAACCTTAGGTAAGATTTAGAAGACATTTAGAATCGGGTAAAAAAATATTCAAAGACTTGCACAATTGTTCAAGATTTTTCAAAAATAGCAGATCTACAAGCTCACTGTGATGCGGGACAAACGGACAAAGACAAATGTAGGAGCGGTAAGCTCCTTACATGGGGCAGCAGTGGCTCAGGGGTAGAGAAACCGTCATTAGAACATGGAGGGTTCCCGAAGGGTTCTCAGTTCGATCCCGGGTTCCCCCAGAGTTAGTATTGAAGAGTCCTTGAGCAAGACTCTGAACCCCTAGTTGCTCCCAGTGAGCAGGTTGGTGCCTTGCATGGTTTCCTCTGCCATCGGTGTATGAATGTGTGTGTGAATGGGTGAATGTAATGCACAGTCTCTGTAAAGCGCCTTGGATAAAGGCGCTATATAAATGCACCATTTACCATTTTACATGTTGAGAACCACAAAATTTAGGAGCACCGCTCAAAAATACACAAGAATAGTTGTGAAGTAACCGTACTTGAGTCAAATGTATTCATTTACCATCTACCACCGCTCGCTGGCTCTCTATTAAAGCGGCTGCTCGCTACGCTAAAGTAGCGTGTGTGCACACAGTATGTGTGTGTGTGTGTGTGTTTGATAGAAGTCAGTGTGTATTATAGAGGCATGTTGGGCCTATACAGCGGGGGGGCCAATAAAGTTTCTTTGTTAAACTCTGCCAAGAGATTCCTGCATTTGGTCGTGTGTGCGTGTGTGTGTGTGTGTGTGTGTGTGTGTGTGTGTGTGTGTGTGTGTGTGTGTGTGTGTGTGTGTGTGTGTGTGTGTGTGTGTGTGTGTGTGTGTGTGTGTGTGTGTGTGTGTGTGTGTGCCTGTGTGCAGGCACGTACACACATAGACATCAAAGGGGGCTTGAGCCCCTACACTTTTATCCATCTGTGAAAAACGGCCCTCTCCAGACTATGAATGCAGTTTTTACTATGGTGAAAGAAATGCAAATGCCCCCTCTTTCCATGCCATACCTGAAGGCAGCATTCAAGAGAATTGTCTTTGTCCAAACTCTCCTGAACTTGAACGCAGCATCTTATGTTGAAAGAATTGCATTCTTAGAAATCCATGCCGTTACGCCAGATCTCCAGTATTGACTTGATTATGCTTAGTTCAGTGTGGTATCAAGCACTGAAAATAGCCGACCTCCAAGCTCACAACGCGTCGCAGCTTGGAGGTCTGCTATTTTTTATATTTTCACCAAAGCAACCTTTTAGAAATGTCAGCCCCTGCCTCTCTAACATCATCTGCACGTCCCTGCATGTGTGTGCGTTTCTTCCACCAGTGTGAGGTGAGGTGGTAGAGTAGACATGCTGCTCCGTTGAAGTCACCGTGAAGGAACCCTTCTATTGAGTGCTGTGTTGCTCTGGGCAGCCACACAGAAATATTATTGTTCTGGTGATTATGCACTGATGATGATGATGATGATGATGTTATGTTGACAGAGGACGCTGCTGGTAGGCTGACAAACAGGAAGAGGGCCGGGAGGTCCCGTTTGGTCTGTCAGGACCCCACGGGGCGACGCTTTGATGTCGCTGTTACTGCAGCGCTCTGCCCGTGTGTTAAGACACTCGTGATGATGACACAGAGAGACAGGGGAGAGGGGGGGGGGGGGGGGAGAGCTTGGTCATAAGTGAGTAAGCCTTACCGAGCCCATGTGGTCCAGCAGGCCAGCACACGGCAGGAACACGTCTCCTGTTTCTGTAGCGTGAGTAAAGAGTTGTTAGGATTTTAACAATTCTGGTTAAACAGGCAAGACCTGAGGCCACAGTGGCCTTAATGTCTAAGCTGCCTGTACTACTTTCTCCCCTGTCTCCTTGTCAATATGTAGACAGTAGATACTGCTGTCTCTTTATTGTCATGTAGACACCAGTGTCTTTTTTGTTGAGATTCTGAAATCTTAAAGGGATATTCCACTTTCAACAGGGAGCAGTTGACCACAAAGTGCGTGTGGATTATTTGTTCTGCTGTGTTGTTTGCTGACTGGTCCTCCACTGGTCAGCTCCACAATGCCAGGTATGTGAGCTTGGAGATCTGATATTTCACTGTATAGCCTACGTAAGCCATTTACCATGAGAGGGAGTGGGTTTTTGGCTGATTTACCACTGTTTCAGGGTTGTGGCACGACCCTCGAATGGTAAATTGCTTTTCTACCACTTCTACCATCTAAATGAAAGAAAACACAGTTGTAACTTGCAAGGTTATTTAGTTACAATCATGCAACACAACAGTGGGCGGGGTCCATGAGCCAACTCAAGGTTGTTGACTGATTTACCACTGTTTTAAGCCAATCAGAATCCAGTATCTGAACATGTGACCACAAAAAGTGGTAGATAGTATTGTTTTTAATCGTAATCGAGGCAAAAGTTTGAAATAATCGTGATATCGATTTGAGGTCATATCCCACAACAATATAAAAAGACTCAAGAGGAATGCTCGCTCGTACATATTGTACGTGGGTGCACGTTTGTGTGTGTGTTTGCGCACGAGCGTGTGTGTGCGTGAGAGAGCGCAGGGAGAGGAGATAGGCCCCTCCGAGAGTGAAAGACAAAAAAAGACTAATAATAATAATAATAATAATAAGTGTCCCGGTTGAAGTGTTTATATTGAAAACCTGGGAGACACTGGAGATGAGGAGCTGTTCACCCCCCAGCAGACGCACAACAATGTCTCTCCTGTCCTCCGCTCTCCCTCCCTCCATCCCTCCCTCTGTTTCTCTCCCTCCCTCCATCCCTCTCTCCCTCCCTCTGTTTCTCTCCCTCCATCCCTCCTTCTCCCTCCCTCTGTTTCTCTCCCTCTATCCCAGTGGTTCTCAACCTGTGGGTCGGGACCCCCAGGGGGGTCACCAGATGATTAACTTAATGTGCAAACATTGTTCTCTCTCTCAGCAGTAAAAAAACAAAATAAGGTTTAAGTGTATAGAGGGTATCTGCACATTTCTAAAGTGACAATTTAAGGACATTTTAATACCTCTAGATCTACATGCTCAGAGGCGTTGTGAGCATGTAGATCTGCTATTTTCACAATAGAAGCATGTTATAGAAAATGTAATGCCTCAACTCTCAAGCCTCTATCAGAGTCCAGGGTGAAGAGCTATTCACTGTAAATTTTAGGTGATAAGCTATCCACCTAAAGTGAGAAAACAAGTGGAGGCCATCATAGTCAGTCACAGTGAAGTCCTATCACTGTGACTGACTGGTGTAGATCGACGGGTGATGGGTCGATCTGTCTGATCTGTCTGACGGTAAAAACAGAGAGATGTGTCGGGGTTCGCGGCGGATAGCTCTTCACCGCGAGTAATGACGCAATGTTGTAATGTTGTAGTTTTATGACTTAAAAAGACTACACCGCGGTGGATAGCTTATCACCACAGTGCCTACTATGATAGGGGCTTTAGTGCTCGTCATGGTGGGGGGGTCCCCAGTTAAAATATGATTATTTTGGGGGTCGCGGCCTGAAACGGTTGAGGACCACTGCACTATCCCTCCTCCTCTCCCTCCATCCCTCCTTCTCTCCGTCCCTCCCTCCCTCTCCCCATCCCTCCATCTCTCACCTCCTTCTCCTCTGCGCTGCAGGAGGAGTTCTGTCGTTCAGGGAACCTCACTGAAGACTACCTTTCAAAGACAAAATGTTGTACTTTTGACTCCACTAAACTTTTAGCACAGGGAAAAAAGTGCTTTATGAATTAGCCCCTTAGTAGCCCTATAGTTCAAATGGAGGCCAGTGAGTCAGTACTGTGACTCATGTACTGTGGTTGGAGTCAGGGACGTGCAGAGAATGTTAGAGAGGCAGGGGCTGACATTTTCTAAAAGGGCCTTTTGGTGAAAATATTGAAAATAGCAGAACTCCATGGCCTGGTTCCAGCCCATAGACCCGCCCACTCTCAGACTGGACTGTTTCTCTGGTCTGGAATTGTGTTCATAATAAGTGAATTCTGGAGCCGAAATGACGGCTCCTCCAATTAGCGCAGGGGGTGGGGGTGGGTTTAACAAATAACCTTTCCGTGCCGTCAAAGTCCCTCCCCTCCAGAAATCGCTCAAACAGGGCACAATGTCAGACTCAAGCTTCAGCTGAGTCTGACATTGTGAGGAGGGCAATGGACCCTATTCACGTCCCGCCCACTCAGCAACTTCCTGGTGCTGACGTCACACTTTGAAGGGGAAACCCTACTAAAAGCCCATAGAGTTAACACAGAAATCGCAAATTTTATGCAATTTCCGAATAGTAAAGTATAAAATACGGTTAGCATGATCAAGAACACAAGATAGTAAAAGGCACAAAGCCTTATAATTTACTTTACCGTTCGAAATAATGATTTGTTGGCTTTAAGTCCAGCAATTTCTGTGTTATTTTACCCTTCAAAGCTGACGTCAGCACCAGGAAGTTGCTAACCTGACTGAGCCAGATGGTGGCAGTAGTGCGTAGGCTACCGCCCTACTTTACCATCTGAGATCTCTCGGGGGGAGTTGATAACGCTCGTAAAGTCCCGGGCCGGACGAATCAGCGGCAGCTACGGGCGGGCTCTGAGCCAATAGAGTCTGATTGCAGACCACGTGGATGCAGACAGGCCAATATGAGTGGTTGGAGTTGGCACTCCAAGACTGTGATAGAGAGACGGCCACATCCAATCACCTGCTAAAGAATTTGAAAAAATGGCCCGCCCCTTACATCGGGTCTGCCTGAGCGATCCCAGATGATGGTAAGCAGAGCGATATGCAGCCAGGCATACGCACTGCTGCCATCATCGGGCGCAGTCAGGTTAGGAAGTTGCGGAGAAATTTTCTGAGTGGGCGGGCCGTGAATAGGGTCTATTGTTTCTACATAAGATGCTGCATTCAAGTTCAGGAGAGTTTGGACAAGGCTTTGGACTCCTGAACGCTACCTTCAGGTATGGCATGGAAAGAGGGGCATTTGCATTTCTTTCACCATGGTAAAAACTGCATTCATGGTCTGGGGAGGGCACTTTTTACAGACGGGTAAAAGGGCAGGGGGCTCAAGCCCCCTTCGACTATGTGTGCACGTCCCTGCTGTGACTCATGCACCCTGGTTGGAGAATTCCTGTTGCAGTGAGTGTACTGGTAGGGAGGGAGGGAACTCCACGACCTGAGAGGAGGTGGTGGGTGGCTCGGACAGAAGAAGCGCAGCACAGCTCAGCGCAGCGCCGCGGCACAAAGCATCCTCACAATCCTGCCGCCGCTGCCAAAGTTAACATGCGCCGGGGGGGTCCAGGGGGGATTCGGTATCAAAGTTTCCAATATTTGGCTCCGTAAACACGGGCGGCCGATGGAAAAACACAAGCGGAGGAGTCGTACACCCACCGCGCCCAGCGCCCCCCAACCCCCGGCCGCTTGTTCAAATAGAATAACGTTTAATTATGAAGGCTTTGGGAAATGAAAACCGTGGCGGCCCAGGGTACTTTGCACCGGGCTCCGTCCCTCCCCCTCCCCCCTCACGGCACTGCGCAGCGCTTTGGAAGCTCCGACTCAAAGTGTCAGAGTGACTCCTATAAGCTCTGTTTGATTTCAGCGCTATAGCGGGCCTGGTTCATCGGGGCTCCGGGGCCTATAGTTCGCCGGGGCTCCCTGGGCATTCTGGTCATCTGGGCTATCTGGTCATTTATTGGTCTTCTGCGCTCCATGCAGTTAAGTAAGCATTGCCGAGCCAGTAAATGCCTGTTTCTTTAGCGTGAGGCACCCCCTGCCAAGTGCCAAGCAGGGAGGCACTGGGTCTCATTTATTTCTCTGGTTTGACCCGACCGGGGTTCGAACCCCGACCTCCCAGTCTCCGGGCGGACACTCTAACCAGCCACTGTAGCCACTGAGCCTACAAGCAGGGCTACTTATGTATTGGTCTTATGGGCTACAGGCAGCGCTATACTCTGATCCATAATGCAAAGCGGCGGACAGCTGTTGCTAGGCATTGTGGGCTGTGTGAAACATGTGGATTATTGTGTGCATGGGTCCTTGGCATGAGTATGTTTGACACGAAAAAGAAAAACCCACTGGTGTTAAATCACCAGATCTCTGTGTTGGAGCAGGCCAGAGGTGTCGGGGCACATGTTCCTGTGTGTGTGTGTGTGTGTGTGTGCGTGTGTGTGTGTGTGTGTGTGTGTGTGTGTGTGTGTGTATGTGTGTGTGTGTGTGTGTGTGTGTGTGTGTGTGCGTGTGTGCGTGTGTGTGTGTGTGTGTGTGTGTGTGTGATAAATGATCAGTGGGTGTGTAATGCTTCGCTGGCCCTCCACTGTCCCAGGAAATGTGTGAGCGCAGCCCGCCTGCTTTCTTTCTCTAAGGAAAGGAAAAGCAGAAAGCAGGGATTGATTCGCAGGCCATTTCTCTCCCATAATCATTACACATATTGATTGTGGCACGGCCAGCTTTTCTCCGGGAGGAACGTTTTAATTGACTATCGCCGGGGTTTAAAAAGCATGAATAATCCCTCGTCTTTACTGAACCCAAAAAGATTTATTTGCGCTGCCTCACTTCATTAAAGGGATGCCTAACAACTCACTTCATTAAAGGGATGCCTAACAATTCACAAAACCCCCCATTCTGGTCCCCCCCACCCACCCTGCCCCCGCCCCCCACCCCCCACACCAGCCAGCCGTGTAGTTGAAAAGGTTATGATTAATTGTGTCACCTTGCGTTTCCAAAGCGCTGATTAATTTGTGTATACATGAAGTGTCAGTAGAAAGGAGCGCCGCTTACACTGTGCACCTGGCGCAAGAGGGAAACGGCCGCGGAGATGGGAAAACACACACGTAACACATGCTAGCGAGCACGCACACACACGTGCACGCGTGCACACACACACACACAGCTTTATATTACTTGTGAGGACATTAACACTTTAGGATGGCAGTTTTGCCATTTTGGACATTTTTAACCGTAAACCTAAAGCCATGGTAGCAATTATTTCAGTACACAACACAGGTGCGCAACTAAGTAAGAATCACGCATGTATCGCTATATACAAGCTATATTTTGGTCCATGACCCCTTTTGCCTAAACTCTTTTACGTTAAATAGCCGATCTACAGGCTCACAACGTGTCAATGTAGTTGAATTATTTTAAAATGTTTTTCAACGGCAAGAAGTTTAGAGATGAGGGTTAAGGCATGGACGAAAATATATGTAATATATAAATAATATATGTAAACATACTCTCTCAAATTCAAGCATTTCTCTCGTGAAGACCAGTGAAAATTGATCCTCACAGTGTTCTAGTTCTCAAATTCTACTTTTCTTCACTTGCGGGGAACTACTTTAAATGTTTGTTTTAAATAATAACAAAAAAGGAAGGTTTTGGACATACAAGGTTTCCACCCGACAATGACGTATGTGGAAATGTGGTCCTCACATGTATAGTAATACAATCACACACACACACACACACACACACACACACACACACACACACACACACACACACACACACACACACACACACACACACACAGAGCAGAGGATGTGGAGCTCATTAGGAAGGCGGTGCAGGGCTAAGTGAAGGTGAAAGGCCTCTGACGGATGGTGCGTAGCGTACGTAACACAGCCGCTCCTTTCTACCATGTCTGTTCCGTCTGTGTCCCTGTGTTGGCTGATCTGAGTGAATGGGTGGGGTTGTAGGGGTTGATCAGGTTTTGGAGGTATGGAGGAGCCGTATACCTTCGGCTGCTTTGAAGGTCAGCATCAGTGTTTTGTATTCGGTGCGGGCCGCAACCGGGAGCCAGTGGAGGGAGCAGAGAAGGGGGGGGGGAGACATTAGCAGAGCAGAAACAAGGCCTTCTCCTCAGGGGCGTCACACTAAATTCTGGGCCCTGGGAACAAGGATTCACTGCGGGCCACCCATGAATGTTAACTATTGAAAAATAGCAGATATACAAGCTCAAGCTGCAAGCTTGTAGATCTGCTATTTTTGAAAAATTGTGAAAAAGTGTGCAAGAAACCCATGTTTCCATGTCAGTGATGCTCAAACTTTTTCATGTGAAGGACCCCAAAATGATATGAATTTGGCCACAGACCCCCATCTCAAAATATTTAGTTCCAGGGACCCCCCCCCCCGGAAGCAAAATTTGAATTACAAATGTCCGCTTAAAAAAATACATGTTCAAAGATTTGCACACATTTTCACGACTTTTCAAAAATAGCAGATCTACAAGCTCGCCGCGCTGTGAGCTTGTATATCTGCTATTTTTCAATGGCTAAAGCTACTAGGGCCACTCCACCTTGGGCCCTGGTAACTCAGTCCCACTTTCCTACCCCTTGTGACGCCTCCAGAGCAGAGCAGAGCAGAACAGCCACAGGTGGCTTCCACCCCCTCCAGGCTGTGACTCCCACCGCTCACTGCTTCCTCAGCGCGGTCCTAACAAATCACGGCGGCGCCAAACACAACAGTGGCCGCCGTCACACCGAGCCCCTGAGACCAACGTCAAACAGCCTCTTCAGAGGGACCAGGTCTGAGGGATCGCTTTTCCTTGTTTCATCTCAAGCGTCGAGCGGCAGTGCTCTGCGCTGCGCTTTGGCTGCTGAGCGGAGCGGAGGGGAGGGGAGGGGAGGGGAGGCCCACACGGAACATTCCTCTGTTGTATTCAGGCTCATTGCGATCGGCGAGTGTAGTGTTTTCAGTGCTTGATACCACACTGAAATAAGCATAATCAATTAAAAACTGGAGATGCGTATGGCATGGATTTCTATACAGAGAGGGCAATTCTTTCAACATAAGACACTGCATTCAAGTTCAGGAGAGTTTGGACAAGGCAATTCTCTTGAATGCTGCCTTCAGGTATGGCATGGAAAGAGGGCATTTGCATTTATTTCACCATAGTAAAAATTGCATTCATGGTCTGGAGAGGCCAGATAAAAGGGCAGGGGCTCAGGCCCCCTTTTATGTCTATGTGTGCACCTGCCTGGTCAGTGGGAGGGGATTGATACATTTCGTCTCTTTTTCAGCGACAGTTGAGTCTTCTTTCACTTTCTCCCCGCCGTTTGATTCCCCCCCCCCCCCTCTCCCCCTAAAGCCCAAGCATTAGCCAGCCCTGTCCAAGCCACTACCGCCATACATCTAAGTATGTAAATTATACATATATACTGTATATTTAAGACATTTGGGGAATTTGAAAACACCCGGAACACTATGATGTAAGCAGCTGCACGCACTTACAGAAGCAGGAACACCCACGCACACACACAGTGAGTGAGTACAATGCATGTACACACACTCATACTGTTCTGTATTCTCACACGCACGCACACACACACACACTCTCACACACACACACACACACACACACACACACACACACACACACACACACACACACACACACACACACACACACACACACACACACACACACCCTCCAGAACATTAATTTCAGCTGTATAATGATGTTATGATCCGCAGGGTAATCAGCTGGTTGAGTCAGCGACCGCTGGGTGGGTCCAAAAACATTCAACCCTGTTACTTTACTTGAGTATTTTCTCTTCATGCTTCTTTATGATTACAATTACTCTACAATTATTTGCCACGTTTAGTTGATTTATATGATTAATACAAATCATACGTTAAGCACCTAGGCCTTATTTCATAGGCTACTAAAAATAGCCTAGATCTACAATCTACATCATGATCTAAATCTAAGGTATAGCTAGCTGATCTTGAGGCTTGTAGATCTGCTTTCTTTAGTTTAAAAGTGTTTTGATATTTTTAGTATATGAATTTTAGTATAGGTTTACTTTGTCAGTCCACTGTAATTAGTTAGCATACTTCTGTACTTTTACAAACTCAAGTAAACTAAAGTTTTAGTACAGGCCTTTTCTTTTAATGTAGTGGCATTACTTTTACTAAAGTAAGTACTTCTCCCATGATCATGAAACACTCCCAAACAATGTGTGGAGTCAAAGGTGAAGTTATGACAGCCCCCCCCACCACCACCTCTTCATAATTACCCCCATCGTTCACATTAATGTGGAACTCTCTCTCTATAGAGTCATAATGCGTCACATGCCCACTCACGGAACAAAATATCATCGTTTTTCGTTCCTATTTTGGTTTCTTGAAATCAATTCCATAATCATAGGGAATGGGCTTTAAGAACAGAAGCAATTACACAGATTTATAGCGTCGTTAAGTCATGTGCCCTGACCCTGGCTCCACTCGCTGGAAATGGGAGCGTTTCTTTTTTAGAAAAACAAAAAAAGCGTCATCTGTACATTGCCGCGGTTGAGTTGAAACCTTGTAAGTCCCTAAAAGCATTATTCTTCAGGACATGGAGGGAAAATAAAACTTTTTTGAAAACCTTATTAGTCAGAAACAAACGGCATGTGGACATAAGGCAAAAGGCTAAATGGATAACATATATAAAAGTCATGGGGAATGGTTTCCATTGAGGTCCTATGCATAGTGAATGGCAAATCGAGTAGCAAATCGAGTGGCAAAGTGAGTTTAACGTTGTTTAACATTGTTAAATGCAATCAGGTAGGACTTTTGGATGTATGGGCTGTCAATGCCAGAACGTATTTTTTTTGCCACTCAGTAGGCGTTCCCACATAACTTCCTGGTATGATGATGATGTTACAAGCATACCCTCTATTATGTGATCATCATTGTTTCCTAAGTATACTCACTATAAAGGACCAACACAACACTAAAATGATTACAATTAAAACAAGATTTCTCAACAAAAAGAGTGAACGAAAAACCAAGATGATCCACTCATCAAAACTGAGCACATCCAGTTTCCCAGACTGACACAATATGAGCATTCCAAGTTATAGGCTTGTTGATGACATCAGGGATCTCCATATATGGGCATAAAAGGGACAGGTTAGCGAATACATTTTCCCCATTGACTCGAATGGGAGAATTCAAATTTGCAAGTGTAACTCGTGACACAGCAACGAGCAACCACACTTGCAATTTCCCAGAATTGCATCCTTCTAGCGCTAGGTTTGACCTTTTTAATACTTTTCATTGGTTCATATTCATAAAACCCACACACATTCTTAAACACTTCAACTTTCCCTTTTCTTTTTCCCAAAATATCTTTTGCACAAGAAAATTCATTAAGCACAAAAAAGTTGAAATATGGAGATAGAGGTTTGTGCTTGCCGCCAGAGACACAGTCTGGAATCACTGCGTCTCAACAAATCACTGCAACGCCTGCAAACCCCTCGGCGAGCCAGCGTTCAAAACAACAGCAGAAATCATTTCCATTATTATATCTTTGACATTTTTCAATTAATCATATTGTAAAAAGAAAAGAAAAAAAAGGTGAGTAGTTTGATTTGAGAGTCTTACTGGCGTATGTGTGGAGCAATGCGTGTAAGGCCCCGCTTGGACCAAATGAGTTTGGAAGGTTAAACTTTGCAGGTTTGATGGATCCAGTGTCTGTTATGCCAGAATGGACACATGCAGAGTTTTGCACTGCAGGACAAAGTACTCAACCCCCCCTCAGTACTCGAGTGAAAGTACCTGATACTCCTGGTCCAAATGTACTCCACTGCAAATGAACGATGCTCTGTCAAATGTTTGTACTTAAAGGGGTACTGTCACCTAAAGGGGTTGAGGGGCAGATTACACTGTGACATGAGCTTCTCTGAAAACGGTCTGAAACAGTCTGAAGCTCACGTCACAGTCTAATCTGCCCCTCGCCCCCCAACAACAGCTAACCAGTACAGTAAGTAGTCATACAGTCAGGCTATACAGACAATTAATTTGATTGGCTTATAATTGCACATCCCCACAATGGCATCATAAAAATATTAACTTGTTTTTTAAAGATGATTCTTAAAGTGACAGTAACCCTTTAGGTGACAGGCCCCCTTTAAGTCAAAGTAACTGCATGGATTACCTCTTATCTCTATATCAGGGGTCTTCAACAGGGGGTCCGGGACCCCTAGGGGGTCCTCAGAGTTACTACAGGGGAGACACCAAATCCTTGTGTGATAGGATCATTCTTTTAAATTAACAACTTGAAACCCTCGCAACCCCATTCTGAGGAGAACTTTAGCCAAAAATAGCAGATCTACAAGCTCTCAACGCCTCGCAGCACAGCTTGTAGGTCGCTTATAGGTTTGGTGTAGAGGTAAAAAAAGAGCAGACCAAGTACAGAGTGAAAGGTCAAGTTAACTAAAAACACAAATCCAACATAGACGTGAATACTTGATCATACAGTGTCACACAAAGCATCACAAGTAGCTACACGCACGCAAGCACGCTCACACACACACGTACACGTACACGTACACACACATACAGTATAGCCTATATATATATATATATATATATATTCCATTCCACAGTAAATCCTTGTCTTTCTTTGTTTAGCTGGAACTCCATCCAACACCACTGCTCATGTCATTGACTTCCTACGACTGGGAGTCTCTTTCATGTCTCTACTATAAACACAGCGCTGAGCGGAGCACCCAGGGGTGGGGGGAGGGGGGGGGGGGGGCACAGAGCGGCTCAGATGTGCAACAGGATGATAGGGATTTGTACCTGTAAGTTCACCATAAGCCGTCCTCAAACAGCGTCCAAACACTTTGCCATGTTGTGTTTTCAGCTTAGGCTGCTGCGGCTTTTGGCAGGTGTGAAACCCGACCTGAGTCTCTGCTCTCTCCTCTCTAGTCCAGTCATTATATGAAAAAACCTAAAACAAATTGCAATAGTAGCAAACTCAACTGATTTTGTATCCTCAATATGTCCTTAGTGAGGGAAAAAAACTCCCAAGGAATCCCATCGGGGCAAAGTTTTGAAAACGACCCACCTACCTTCACTTACTATACACTACACTATAAAGGAAAAGATTACTCCCAAAAAATCTCCTTTAAGTGGGATGTGATGGGTCAAATTAGGATTTTAAATTATTCTGAATCCATTGCAAGCATTTGTTTTGCATGAAAAACATTCCTTGGGCTAAAAACGGACCCCAAAAGACTGAAAATCACTAAACCATCGTTTTGAGGGGCCATTTCTTGCCCAAGGAATGTTTTTTGTGCAAAACAAATGCTTGCAATGGATTCAGAATAATTAAAAACCCCTAGTTTGATCCCTCACATCCCACTTAAAGCAGATCTTTTGGGAGTAATTTTTTCCTTTATAGTGTAGTGTATAGTAATTGAAGGTAGGTCGTTTTCAAAACTTTGCCCTGATGGGATTCCTTGGGACTTTTTTTCCCTCACTAAGGACATATTGAGGATACAAAATCAGTTGAATTTGCTACTATTGCAATTTGTTTTAGGTTTAGCCTAAGTTTGGCCTAAAATGACTGGACTACTCGGAGACGCACGGAAAAGACGGGTTCCCTGTTCCCTCCACGAGAGTGTTGTTGCATGGTGGTGTGTGTGTGTGTGCGTGTGTGTGTGTGTGTGTGTGTGTGTGCGTGTGTGTGTGTGTGTGTGTGCGTGTGTGTGTGTGTGTGTGTGTGTGCGCGTGTGTGTGTGTGTGTGTGTGTGCGTGTGTGTGTGTGTGTGTGCGCACGTGCGTGTGTATGCGTGTATTCCTGTGTGTCTGCAGGTGTCTGGTAATAATTGGATTAATCCATTTCGGTCTAGAATTATTTAATGCTTTACGTATTGAAAAATAGCAGATCTACAAGCTCGAGCTTGTAGATCTGCTATTTGTGAAAAGTCGCGAGAATTTGTGCAAATCTTTGAATATATGTATTTTTAAAGCAAACATTTGTAACTAATATGTTGTTTCTGGGGGTCCCTGGAAACTAGATATTTTGAGATGGAGGTCCGTGGCCAAATACAAATCATTTTGGGGGTCCTACACATGAAAAGGTTTGAGCACCACTGACATAGAAACATAGGTTTTTCAAAAAAAAAACACAAATGTTCAAGATTTTTCAAAAATATCAGATCTACAAGCAAATCTAAATCGACACAGATTTGCGTTCCCGGGTTAAATAGCTTAAATGCAGGGGCTTAAAAAAGAGGAATGTCTTTTATTGGGCGGCTGTGTGGTTGAAGTCGCGGCGAGCCGAGGACAGACGTGACCAGCTCCGCTATACGACCGCCAGACGCGATGACAACGTTTATCTTTCTACGCTACTACCTCCTCCACACCCCCGCAACCCCTACACACACACACACACACACACACACACACACACACACACACACACACACACACACACACACACACACACACACACACACACACACACATGCATGCACACGCGCACTCACATGCACAGACAGGACACACACACACACAGATCTACAAGCTCACAACGCGTTGCAACGCGTTGTGAGCTTGTAGATCGGCTATTTTTTGGCAAAGTCATCTGATAGAGAGTGGAAAAAAAGACTGTATCAAGTACATAACTTTTACCAATTGTAGAGGGAAATAAGTGGTACAGGACATGCAGCTCGGCAAATAAAAGGTGAATCGATCCCAGTGCATGACAGAGGATTAGGACGATTTCACCGTGAATTAAATGTCCATGCACGATACGTTATTATCGTGAGTTTTTTTTTTTTTTTTTCGACGATAAACGTTAATATCGCTTATCGTCACATCCCTACACTCTTGGGTTCTATTCAGACGGTGTGACGCGACCGCGGTTTTCCCGGTGAACCTGAGCGCAACGGTGGGGGGGCTGATGGGCAAGGAGGGTCGCGAGCTTATGAGAAACAACTAAAACAAGACCTTAAAACCTGGCGAAAACAGTTGCGTGCATTTGCGCAAGATTAGATGAGGATAAAGGAAATCATTAAATGGAAAACATTAAATTAACTTCTGAAAAGGCTTCTAAGCCTATACACTAGCCTACTAGACTGCGATCTTGCCACACGTGAATAATTGTGGTTGTAAACAATAACACAGACAATATAAATCCTTATTAGTCTAGTAGTGGGAAGAAGAGGTTATCATCATGGCCCCAAATAACTGTTAAATATCTTGCAATTGGCGACGAGTCTCTTACAAAATCGGCAAGAGTGCCTCTCAATACATAATGCTATAAAGCTCTCCATCGGATATTCCCCACACTCCCGCGCCCCCACCGTTGCGCTCAGGTTCACGGGGAAAACCGCGGTCGCCGGTGTGACAGACGGAGGAGCGGAGTGATGGGAGAGGGGGCCGGGCCGGGTTGGGCCGGGCCGGGCCGGGGCGGGCTGGGCTCCCCTCCCCTCCCCAGCAGTGGGAGTTTATCTTTTAGCCCTAGCATAACAGCAGCGGCGGGGGATGAGCGGTGAGCAGCCAGGGCCTCCGGCAGGGTTTGATCCACGGCCAACAGCAACTTGGGTAACCTTAGAGAAACAAGCCCACCGCCCGCGGACCCCCACCGCCCACCCCTCCTCGCGTTCATGTGTGTTCCCTTTACTCCACTGTGGCGGCATGTCTCTCTCTCACTCTCTCTCTCTCTCTCTTTTTCTCTCTCTCTCTCTCTCTAGACCAGGGGTCTTCTACGTTTTCAGGCCAAGGACCCCTTAGTTGAGAGAGAGAGAGATGAAGCAGGGACCCCCACGACCTCTTCATAGATTCCATATAGTTACAATGTTTGACAGCGCAATCATCAATGTATTTTGGATTCATGTCAATTTGTGTTTTCAGATATTTAACCACTTTAAACATCAATACTTAACTTGACCTCTCACTCTGTACTTAGGTTAGGGTTTGGGTTAGGTGTTTATGCATAGAGGTTAACATTCACCTGCGTCGAAATACTGGGACGTAGAACAATGGTATGTCGAAATATCGACACGCTCCCGAGGGCGATAGGAGCCTTTCCCCTGTTTCTGTAGCGTGAGGCAGCTTGATGTATGTCATGTATGTCACGGGGATTTACCCTCAATTCAGCCCTTGATGCTGAGTGCCAAGCAGGGAGGCACTGGGTCCCATTTCTAGTCTTTGGTATGACCCGCCCCAGCACGGTATTGAACACCAACCTCCCAATCTTAGGGTCGACATCACTGAACTAGTCTAGCATCTCTAGACCTAGGTTCTCAAAAGCCAGATTTCGACTGCAGCTTTACCACCACAACACAACACAACACAACACAACACAACACAACACACCACATACAAATATCGACATTTTCCATTACACAAAAGTACCCCCTCTCAAATCCACAGGTATAGTTGCAGCCTCCCGTCATTGACACTCCTAGGTGGAGGTCACTGTCTAATTATGATACAATCTAATGGATTATAACTGATTATAATACATATATAAATTATTATAATGTATTGCAACTATGATAATTCTTAGAATAGATTATAACAGTGATTATCACACAACAGAATCTATTATCAGGTATTACAACTATATCCTGGTGGTCTAAATAAAAAGTCAGTGATTGATCAGTCTTTATGAAGTGTTTGGCCCTGTTTTGCCTAGCACAGACCTACTCTAGAGTGGATCCTTTTTAGTACCACTTTTAGTACCATTTTCACAGTACCATTTAAGAGTGATGTTTGGAGTGGTGTGGTGTTGGAGTTGTTGTAAAAAATCAGAATGTTCACCTGTTTCAGAGTTAAATTAGTAGAGTAGAACTTCAGGAGTTACAGCAGTGTCTACCTTGACGGTTACGCTGCTGTCAATCTGACATTAGTAGCCCACTAGCCCATACGTTTTCATGGCTGTGTACTTTTTTCACTTTCCGCTCGACTCTCATTAGAGGTTTCCAGCCACTCAACAAGAATTTGAAATGGCACTTCTCCAGTTTGAATCCGATCCCCCCTCGGTAGGGAGGCTACTGCTGCCCCGGCTCTCCCCCAAACCCCTACCTGGGGCAGATAATACGCTGTGCTTCCTACATGCTAACTTGAGACAGTTATCAACCCCATTTATTGTTATTTCGTTTCTCCAGAAGTATAACATTTATCAAGCTAATATTTACCTTGGACGCGCCGACCATGTATCTCCTGAAATGTCAGATTGAGTTTCACGGACTCTTTGTTTGGATTAATCAAAACGTTCATTCCTTTGGACAGAAGCATTTTTGGGACACCCGAGACAAAGCAAATATACCCCATCTTTGATTGGCCGGTTAGGGGTGGTTCACAAGAATAACTGGAGTGTTGCTTGTGACAGCTTTGAAATATGCTACCAGGGGTGCACAGTAATCCACTACATGTACTTGAATACTTTAGTTTCTTTAGTACCTCTTTTTTTTATTTTTTTTTATCTGAACTTAACTTGAGTATTTGTATTTTTGTAGGGGACTGAGCATTGGTTTTACCTCCCGTTCGTCCGACCAGGTTAACATTCACCAGGTTAGCATTCACCAGAGTAGGCAGGTTAGCATTTCACTAGGTTAGCATTCACCAGCGTTAGTTTTACTGAGTTTAGGAGGATTAGGGTTATGGTTAGGTTTAGGTGGTCGGAAAAATGACATGGCACCTTTTTGTATGACTTTCACTCAATTACATTTCAAAGACAAAAGTTGTAATGCTACATTTCTAGGAAGGGAAATAAAAGTACAAAGAACTATCCGGCTGATCTACAAGCTCACACTGCGTTGCAACGCGATGGGAAGAAGATATGAGAGTATTGGGTGAACTTTTAAAGGGATATTACACTTTCAAAGTCATTTTATCGTCTAATCAGGCTTTTATGAACACCTGAACAGTTTTAAATATCTAAATATTGAATCAAGCAAATTAAAAACTGTTCAGGGTGTTCATAAAAGCCTGATTAGACGATAAAATGACTTTGAAAGTGTAATATCCCTTTAATATCATCAAATCATAGTTTTCGATGTAGGCACATAATATTTTCTGTGCACGTGCTTAAAAATTTTAGCTCTGTTTCCACCTTCATTTTGTGTGCAGTGGGTGCATATCGTCACTGTCGGGCAGAAACCTCGTATCTCCAAGTTTAAAATTTGTATGTTTTTTCGCAAAGTAAAGCCCTGCTTCATCATACAAGGCCGTCGCACAAAGGTAGTGAAAACAGCCGATCTACAAGCACACAACGCCTCGCGGTGCGAGGCGTTGTGTGCTTGTAGATCGGTTTTCACCCGACAACGACGATATAGTCTGTCTTCTCTTGGGAGCCAGGCCTGTCTGTCTGTGGCCGGCCTTTCTCTAATGCAACTAAACGCCTGTGTTCACTGCTGTGTCTGTACCGCGACCGCGGTTTCCCCTGTGACCCTGAGCGCAACGGTGGGGGCGCGGGAGTGTGGGGAATTCTAGAACACAGTAACACACCGATGGGGGAGGTTTATAGCATTATGTATTGAGAGGCACTCTTGCCGATTTTGTAAGAGACTCGTCGCCAATTGCAAGATATTTAAAAGTTATTTGTGGCCATGATGATAACCCCTTCTTGCCACTACTAGACTAATAAGGATTTATATTGTGTTATTGTTTACAACCACAATTATTCACGTGTGGCAAGATTGCAGTTCCACTAGTTTTACTAGTAGGCTAGTGTAGGCTTAGAAGCGTACACTTAGAAACCATTTAGTGATTTTCTTTATCCTCATCTAATCTTGCGCTAATGCACGCAGCTGTTTTCGCCGGGTTTTAAGGCCTATAGGCTTTTCAGAAGTTAATTTAATGTTTTCCATGTAACGATTTCCTTTATCGTCACCTTGCGCTAATGCACGCAACTGTTTCGTGATTTTAAGGTCTTGTTTTAGTTGTTTCTCATAAGCTCGCGACCCTCCTTGCCCATCAGCCCCCACCGCTGCGCTCAGGTTCACCGGGAAAACCGCGGTCGCGTCTGTACCAAGTCGAGGCTTTCCCTTAGTTCTGCTCAGGTATTCTGCCACTGTTCTGTGTATTCTCTGTTGAGGGCCAAATAAGCATTCCATTCAGTCATTATCTGTGCTTATCTCCAGAGTAGCACTTGACAACTGGGTGTTAACAGTGGCAGGCAATTCATTACAGCAAGTGTTGTCTCAATTAGAGGTGTGAAGAGAAGACCCACCTCAAAGGCGTCTGACATGCAGCACCTACAAGCAGATTAAAATTATGATCTACTGTCTGTGTCTGTGACCTACAGTAGGCTGTGGCTGAACTATCACTACTCATGTCTGGTAGCTGTGTGTCTACAATATGTGATACAGTAGCCTCTGGCATTGGTAACCGCTAGAGTCACCGGAAAACATATATATACTTGTATTCTTGTATTTGTTTTACTGAGTATATTGGTTAAATATAACTTTAGGATTAAGCATATCTTTCTGAGGTTAGGATTAGGAACAGGGTTAGGTTTTGGCACCGTTTTACTGAGGTTAAGGTTAGGAATAAGGTTAGGTTTAACCGTTTAGGCATAGTTTACAGAGGTACATAAGGATATTAAGGATCTCAATGGAAAATAACGAATACGCCTTGCCTTACCCGAGTTTCCTTTTAGTTGACATTGTATCAGTGAACTCTACTGTCATCAAACTGTACCTTTTCCTATCCAAAAAAAACCCTCTAATAAATACCTCAATCAATCAATCAAAAGGCATAAACCATCAGCCCAGGTGACTCTTCTGGTATTCATGGCATTTAGCCTGTAGTAAAACAGATATACTTTACAGAGGACAATACTAATGTTTCTTAGAGGTATATTAGTGTTTTTCTCTACCTATAGCAGCAGTTAACAGCCACTGGAGTGGAGTAGTGTGGTGGTGGTGTTTACTCGCTGAAACACACTGCCCTGTCACTGTGTTATGACGTGTTCACTGTTCATTGTGGTAAACCAAACATAGTGGTTGGTTCATGATATCGCACAAGATCAGAAATGTTATTTTTTGGCCCTAAAACCATTCAAAGCTTTATTGACCAACAGTAGTATTTTGAAATCAGTTATTTTGACACACAGGGAGCCAGTTTAAGGATTTAAGAACTGGAGTGATATGTTCCACGTTCTGGTGAGGATTCGAGCAGGGAGACCTGCCTGTAAAGACTCTGTTTGCCACGGTAAGGCTCCATTCGGACCCCTGGTGGTCTCCAGACCCCGACATTGACAACCATCAATGTAAACATGTCATGCTGGTGTTAAGGTACGCTTATCAGCTCGGCTGACAACGTTGTCACCTCCCTGATAAACGTTGTCACCTCCCTGATAAACGTTGTGGCCTCCCTGCCGTGGTGGCCCACTCCTGTCACGTTGACACGTCTGTGACAACCAGGGGACATTTAGCTGCATGTCTGCTTGATGACTGACAGACTGACAGCCGCTCGTCTCGGAGTGGAGCCAGGCTGTTTATGTGGTGTCACGATTCAGTCTGCTGCAGTGGTAGAAGAAGAAGCACTCTGACCTTTTTAGCAATTTTAGCATTTTCTTTTTTTTTTGTAATAATTTTTATCCCACATTTTTTGCAACCCATTTTCTCACCAGGTGCCAACTACGTAACTTGTAGTCCTGGTTTCCACTCTCCCCCTGCCGCGCCAGGGGACATTGGGGAGCACCTGGCTGGCTAGGGGGAGGTAGTATAGAAACCAGGACTACTGCATGTTTTTGTGAGGGCATCTACCCTAGGAGACACGGGGAGAACATGCTAACTCCACACAGAAAGGCCCTATCGCCAACCCCACCTAGGGTGTGGGTGCTGATGACGCGGAGGGACCCACAGCGCCCACAGTGTCCCCCGGCGGGAATCGAACCCAGGACCTTTTAGCTGTGAGGCGAAGCGCTAACCACTGTGCTAACCACTGCGCCACCATGCCCCCTGCTTTAGCAATTTTTTTAAAAGATTATTTTTAAAGAATTTAAAGTCACTCACTCCCAATCTTCACCTCTTCAGACTCCACCTTAGCTCGTAGCACTATATAGCCTTTGATGACCTTATGCAAAGGTTAACAATGTCATAGCATGTTGTTTGGACATAATGCCAGCTTCATTTGTTGACCTGGCCTAAACATTATGTAAATATAAAGTGAGAGTGGTTTAGTGAGTCCATGTCGGGTTTTTTATGAATATTGAACCGATGAAAAGTATTAGCAAGAGCTTGTGACTAAATAACTAGAGTGGATCATTAGAACACAGGTTATCTTTTATGTTGTGAGCTTGTAGATCTGCTATTTTCAGAGCTCAACACCCGGGAACAACCAAACATAAAATGACTTGTCTTTTAGATCAACTGGATCTCTTCTCCCCTCCTCCCTCCCTAGTCTAGTTTTTATTTATTTATTTGTTGACAATGGTCTTAGTTTTAGTCATTATAGCTTAGTGTAAGGGGATTTATCTGTGATATAGCTTTTTGTAATAATGGGAATGTTTCGGGGATTATCTCAATGTAAGTGATAAGAGGGAACAAATATTTCGGTTTGGGGATATTATCGAACTCTTTAGGAGGGAACACCAGTTTTTAACGTGCTGTTGACTGTAGTGTAACTAATACTGAAGGAGACTGGCTTAACTTGTACTTTCAGATGTGGTAGAAATGAGACATGTTGACAGGAATTTCATTCAACTCTTCTTTTGTAGAACTTTCCCTCCAGTACAGTCAACAAGTCAACAACACGTTAAAAACTGGTGTTCCCTGAGTCCGACTATATCCCCAAACCGAAATATTTGTTCCCTCTTATCACTTACATTGAGATAATCCTAAAAACATTTCCATTATTACAAAAGGCTATAACACAGATATCCCCTTACATTAGTTTTGTTTACTGCGTTTATATTCAGTTTTCGTCTGTGAAAAAGGGTCGTCTTAGTCGACAAAACCAACACTGCAGCCATGTTGCAACCCTCCATCTTGTCCTGGGAATAAATGAGCGATTGGCTTTGAAACGGCGTCCGTCGGCCCGCTGATGGATGGTCCTTGGTATCCCTCCCTGTAAACACACCTCCCTGTAAGTGAAACGGATCGCCTGTTGAAACCAACACAACTGGAGATGTGAAAAAATAAAGCCCAGAGCGAGAGGATCCTCCCAGGGCCCAGGAATTCACCCTGCGCCGCCGCCGCCGCCGAGCCAAGACCATCAATACGTGTGCCTCAGATTGTGGAGCCATTGTTATTCCTGCAGATGTTCGCAATAATACGAGAGAAATGGCTCGCTGAGAGACGAGAGAGAGAGAGAGAGAGAGAGAGAGAGAGAGAGAGAGAGAGAGAGAGAGAGAGAGAGGAGCAGGGGTGTCGCTTGAAATTCTGGGCTCTGGGTACAAGGATTCACTGCAGGCCCCCCATGACTGTTCTTCATAGGGGGATGAGGGGGTTTGACCCATTTAGACTGGGAACGCATTATTTTGTGCTTTAACTATTGGAAAAATAGCACATAATACAAGCTCACTCGCTATTTTTGAAAAATCGTGAACATTTGTGCAAGTCTTGGAATATTTCACATACTTCTAATGTTATTTGAAAAACCTATGTTTCTATCAGTGGTCTCTCATTTTTTCATCTGAAGGACCCCCAAAATGATATGTATTTGGCCACGGACACCCATCGCAAAATATCTAGTTCCAGGGACCCCTCCAGAAGCAAGGTTTAAGTTACAAATGTTCGCTTAAAAAATACATACATTCAAAGATTTGCACACATTTTCACGACTTTTCAAAAATAGCAGATCTACAAGCTCGCAGCGCGTATATCTGCTATTTTTCAATAGTTAAAGCATAAAATAACGAAGGCCCCTCCACCTTGGGCCCTGGTAACTCAGTCCCACTCCCCCCCCTTGTGACGCCTCTGGGGAGAGAGAGAGAGGAGTGAGAGAGGGGGAGAGGACAGGAGGCCAGAAACCGCGTGGATAATGACACCCCATTATGGGAGCACGTTCGCTCACTGCACCTGACTTTGTTTTAGGTTCTGTGGTTCTCCAACTTTGTTTGGATTTCAAGGACCCCCACAGGGAGCGTGGTCTGATCTCATTCCCACCAGATTCGGCCAAAAAATTGGAATGAATTCATTCGAACTTTATGCCACCAGAATGTGGAATGCCCTACTAAAATACATCAGAAAGTGTGACTTCATACTAAGGCTGGCCGATATTGGGAAAACCTTCGATACTCAATGTTGTTGAATACCTCGATATCGATATTACTCACGATATTAGTACAATAAAAACAATTGCATTATATAGTTTTCCCCGCTTTAGGTCCACTCTCTGCCTAACCCAGATAATGAATAGCATATGCATGCATGCACACTGCACAGTACACATAGAATAAAGACATTAAATACCTTATTTCCATTTTCCAACAATGTTTTTATTGGAATAACCACACCTGGTTACAGATGGACTGCTCTTTTGCATGTGCTACGTGCATGCATAGAGTGTCTGTTAATTAATTTGACACATACACCAATACCTCATTTCAAGCCGTCTTTGTCGATATGTAGGCTATACCTCACATGTTGATACCTCCATATAGGAACATTTTCTATATATTGCCCAGCCTTAAGGTGGTTGCACACTGCTGCGTTTTTCGGGCCGAATATCGGAGTGAATTTCGGAGCACGCAAATAAAAAAATCAAACTCACGTTATGTCAGTCACGTTTGCACACTGCCGCCTGTTTCGCGCACCACTCTGTCCCTTGCTCTCTCTATCTCCCTCTCTCTCCTTGCCCTGAAAAACGCATTTCGCAACGAAAAACGCAGCAGTGTGCAACCAGCTTTACTCCATACCTATACCCTCTTTCAAAATTGTCATAAAAGAGCACCTGACTGCAATGTACAACTGGAAAACTTGTCTTGGACAAGTTTTCTATCTTGCCAAGACAAATGACCCCCCACTGTCTTTCTGTATATACTTTTACTGCTCCGAGTATTCTTGTATAATATTGTATGGTCTTGATGAATTTAATACTCACTGTTTTCACTAGTTTGCATTGGGTTTCGAACTAAAACGTTTGGGAACCACTATGTTTTAGAGGGGTGCATCTCTCCACTCCGACATGTCTCCTTTCCGACATGTCTCCATTCCGACACTAACCCTATCTCTAACCCTAACCCTAAACCGAACCCCCATGGGAGTGTCGCCACTCCGACAATAAGAAGTACATTTCGGAGTGGCGACATGTCGGAATGGAGAGAGCCTCCCCGTTTTAGAGCAGGGGTTCCAAAACTTTTTGTCTCAGGGCACAAATGTTTTTTTAATCCGAGGCACCCCTACATTATATTCATAATGTTCTCTCCCAGCACCTTATATTTACTGTATAGCATATTTTAGCGATTATGTTGCAAGGAAAACGTTGAGATAATAGACATTTTGGTTAGAACTGACCAAAAATAACATCGTATTACACGTTTAAAATGATACTACATACTAGGGGTGTCTTCTAAAAATCGACGAATCGACGCGTCGTTTTAAGCCCCGGGAATCGACGCCAATTGTTTGAGTCGAAGCGAAAATATATATTTTTTTATATCACCAGTTAGCCTACTACTGCCAGTACTGCGTGCACTGCTGGACTGGTGTGGTGTCATGTACTTCCAATGAGAAGTAGCAATTGGCGAACAGTTATTTATTGTCTCGCACCAGCGTCGGGTTGAAAGTGAGACGGAACGGCCAGAACGGTTCAGAACCGCCGCTTCGTTAAAACATTCAGAGCCGGGACAGTGTTCCGTTAAGAGGAGGAAGCACGCTGTCAAAATCCCATATTAAATAACCTGCCACAGCACAAACGCGCGTCCACGAAGTAGTAAACAATCTTCTGAAGTCAAATTAACATACACAAGTGTAGGCTACAAGTTACATTTTCTAATTAAAGTGCTTCTGAATTGTTCCAGTGTTGTAATCCATGATGAATGATTGTGTTTCGCTGTGTTTGCGTCCATGACATGTCCACACTGCTGGCTCAAGCGGGAGCTGTGCCTCCACCTTTTTATGATCAGCTTCTGAAATGAATCCGTTCTCGACACTGACTCATTACTCTGTCAGTGCTCTGTGTCCCGCGACTGCGGACTGGATCCCATCGTTCATTTAAAAGAGCCGTTCAAGAGAGCGGAATCGTTCGCGAATGTCTCATCTCTACTGCACGCTGCAGACAGTGCAGAGAGACGGGGCAGAGTTGAAACAGGGGAGATGTTTTATTTGTTTTAACGGTGTGTTATAACTCTATGGTTGTACACTGCTATGCAGATAACATTTGTGCTCGCGCACCGATATCACCGAAAACACTGTGTATTCAATTCATCTCTTAATGTATTATTCTATTATGTTGACGTGGTTTAAAGCAACACTTTTTTTTTCTTTTTTTTTTTTACACAAAGTAGACTATAAAACGATTCGTCGACGCGTCGGATTAACCCCCGCGACTCGAATCGACTTCATAAATCCTGTGTCGAAGACAGCCCTACTACATACATTTTGTAAGTGTCCAAATAAATTCCAACTATTATCAAATTATCTCGCGGCACCCCTGGACTGCCGTCACGGCACCCCAGGGTGCCCCACTTTGAAAACCCCTGCTTTCGAGGATGTCACTTCCTCCCATTCCATGGAGCTCGCTGAGGTTTGCTACTCTGGGCTCAAGCTAGTTAGAGGATCAATTCGTTTAAGTTCAATTAGATCCTTTTCTTTTTTTAAGAATGTCATGTCAAGTCACCCTGAGGTTAGGTAAGGGTTTGGGTTAGGTTTAGGGTATAGAGGTTAACATTAACCAGCATCGGCAGGTTAGCTTTTCACCAGGTTAACGTCGAAATACTGGGACGTAGAACAAAATGATATGTCGAAATATCGACACGCTGCCTGGGCGTTCCACACTTTGGTGGCAACATACAGTAGTAGAATGCATTGTTCCCATGTTCCTGCCGAATCTATAGGAGGGGACCTGGGCCCACGAACGTCTGTCACTCCACAGAAGGAGTGTGTGACACTGACAGACAGGGTCATGTTGAGTGTTTTACTAAGTGATTAAGTGGTGTTTGGTTGTCAACCTCCAGACGCCACCATCTCTGATGTAGAATAACACATCATGAGGGTCTCGCACCACAACACCTCCCCTGTCACACTGACACCTGGGTGGGGAGGGTCAATGTTGGTGTTGACACCTGTATGCTGGATGGTCCCCATGCCCAGGGCTGGCACTGTCACCCAATTCAATTTAATTTAATTCAATTCAATTCAATTCAATTCAATTCAATTCAATTCAATTCAAAGGAAATGTATTGGCATGAGAAAACATACGTTTACATTGTCAAAGCAAGTGTCACAAATAAAATAAAAAACGTTGAAATTGAGGAACATTTATACATTTGGAGGGGGTACAGCATTGTGTAAACAGAGCTATGTCGCATTGTGACATTTTCACTCCACATCACTGGTTCTCAACCTGTGGGTCGGGTCCCCCAGGGGAGGTCCCCAAATTATTTTGGGGGGGGTCCCCAGATGATTAACTTAATGTGCACCAACGTTGTTCTCACTCAACAGTAAACAAACCAACATAAAGTTAAAGTGTATAGAGGGTTTCTGGTCATTTCTAAAGTGACAATTTGAGGACTTTTTAACCTCTAAAATTAGAAATTAAACAGTGGCCAAATTGTCAAATGTTAGAGGCAGAAATTGTGAAAATATGCTCAAGTTGTGAACATGTAGATCTGCTATTTTCACAATAGAACCATGTTATACAAAATGTAATGCCTCAACTCTTAGTGCTCGTCAGGGTGGGGGGGGGGGGGGGGGGGTCCCCAGTTAAAATACGATTATTGTGGGGTCGCGGCCTGAAAAGGTTGAGAATTACTGCTCTACATCACTGGTTCCCAAGAACCGGGTCGGGACCCATTTGTGGGACGCGGACACATTTTTATGGTTCCCTTAATTTTTCTCTTTCCTACAATTTCTTTTTTTTTTTTTAATTAGTATTATTTAAAAACATTCTCCCCCAAAAGCTATAAGATGTTCATGAATAAAGATCTGCTGTTTTCACTTGTTTGGTTCCCAGGCAAACATCTATTCTCTCTTTCTGGTCACGGGCTAAAAAAGTTTGGGACACATCATTTCAATTATTATTTTAACTCGCCATTTTATCGATTTGTCATTGCTGCTTAAGTGTCCTTAATGACGGGAATTATTATTATTATCATTTCTTAAAATGAAATACAGAAAATAGCTGCTCTACAAGCTCACAATGTGACACATTGTGACACAGTGTGAGCTTGTAAATCAGCTATTTTCACTACTTTTGTCTGACTCTCTTGTGCGATAAAATATGACAGGAATTTACATCAAAAAGTATCACGATACAAGGTGTCTGCCTGACAAAAGATTAAACATATTAAAGTATCAAAAAGAATACTATATTCTTCAGAGTCAAATGACTCTGCGGAAGATGTCTTTAGCATCAAAGCGTCAGTCACCCAACGTGCAGACCAGTCGAGTGCTCCATTATTTTATTTGGGTAGTCATTTATGAAGTGCCCAGATAGTATTCTTTTTGATACAGTTTGTCCTTGTTGAGCACCGAAGAGTCCTTCTACCAACTGTTGGCTGAAGTGCGCAGACATCTCCTTACATAATATTAAAGGTTTTCCAATCACATTGGAACCATTTCTCCAAGTGGATTTTCTTTTCTCGTGGACTGCTCCAGTACAGTTCTACCGCCCGGCTCTCCCTGCAGAAGGTGAAGTGTGTGTGCGTGGTGTTATTGTGGTGCGTTGACAGGCAAATAGGCAGTAATAGGTGTGGTGTGAAAAGCACAAAATGCTGCTTGTTGAGTTGTTGCCACTTTGCAGAGCAGTAGACGTCTCCTCCTGCATGCTCGTCTAGAGTGGCGGACGTGTAATCATTCATCCCTTAGTTGTCCTGTCACCATTCAGCCCTAATCCCTCACTGAGACATCCAGCCACTCTCTGCAGCACGCCAACTACCTTACAGCCATCGGCAAGTGCTGGAAGAAATAGGCCTACTACATTGTTTTCACTTGAATAAAAGTATCAATACCGCCATGTACAATATACTCTGTCGCAGGGGACATGCAGAGAATTTTAGAGGCAGCTAGGGGATGACATTTCTAAAAAGGGCCTTTTGGTGAAAATATCGAAAATAGTAGACCTCCAAGCTCACAACGCATTGCGCTCGACGCACTGCTACGCGCTGTGAGCTTGGAGGTTGGCTATTTTCGATGCTTGATTTCTACACAGAGAGGGCAATTCTTTCAGCATAAGATGCTGCATTCAAGTTCAGGAGAGTTTGGACAAGGCAATTCTCTTGAATGCTGCCTTCAGGTATGGCATGGAAAGAGAGCGTTTGCATTTCTGTCACCATAGTAAAAACTGCATTCATGGTCTGGAGGGGTGCTTTTTACAGACGGATAAAATGGCAGGGGCTCAAGCCCCCTTTCATGTCTACGTGTGCACGCAATGCAGAATGTACTCTGTTGCAAGTAAAAGTTTGAGAGTTTACTCAAAGATTCCTCAAGATTTACTTGAGTAAGGGCACGGGCACACTGCACTTTTAATCTACTTATGAGGGCAGATTCTGCCGATGCATTTCAATAGGAATGGAGCGCTTTTCTTTTTTTTTCGTATTCTTTTTTTCCCCCGCAAATGGCAGCAACACTCCAGTAAAGTACCTCAAAATTGTGCTTGTGTATGTTTTGTGAATGTATGTTGTTTTTTAACCACTGGGGGAAAAAAACAAGTTGAAGACTTCAGCCTGGGGCCAATTCTACAAATTCCTTCTCAACCAGTAGTTCTTCTCACACTTTAAAGACGTTTCAGAAATGTTCAACCGGGTCAAACTGTCTGTGTCAGATCCTTTGTCTAGATGAGACCTAGCTGACCTTTGACACAATCTAAATGTGTCTATAGAAGAGCAGGGAGACAAAATACAACCACCCGAAAAGTCACATAACGTCTCAGTGACAAATATTGAACGTAATAATTGATACAAAATAAACAACTTGAGCTTTGGCTATTCCGATGTACAAGCTCACAACGTGACACATCACGATGGGAATTGTGAGCTTGCAAACATGCCATTTCCGAAAGATTTTGACAAATGTTTTAACTTTTGAAAAGAAATAGTGAAATGGGACATTCTGCTTAATGAATAGCTTTACTTTTTGGTACGTTGCATATTTCTATATGGTGGTATTTATTTGCTAGCTTTCCTCCCTCCCACAGGGCTCGTTGTGTGGCTTCATAAATGCTTCAGCTGGACTGTAACAAGTAGCCTAAACGCTGCTTCCATCACACAGCCCTGTTCAACAGCCTTCCTGACAAGCAGCAGGAATTCTTGTCATTGTGTTCTAATCAACACCTCAAGCCCCATAAGCCTGCATAATTGCCTCACATGTTATACAATATTTGCCTCAGTCTGAGATGCAGTGGAGTAGAAGTACAAGGGACATACTAAACTAACAGTACCTCAAAAAGTAGCCTACTTAAAGTGTAACCTTTTCATGAATGAAATATAATTTTTAGTATGCAAATACAATATAACTCAATTCAAATCTGGGTGTAAAAGAGAAAAAGTTGCATACTGTACTTGATTCAATGTACTTAGTTTGGCCTGCTATCCACTATAGTGTACTCTTTTCATTGTGTGCTAATTAACATGTCAGATCTCACAAGATGTTATTACCTCTCATATTACCTTTCACATATCGACTGCTATTTATCAAACTACTGACGTAATCTAATGTGATCCTAAGGGGTCACATTAGATCTATCTAACCCTAACCCTATAAAACGTAAGGATAATATTTATACATTTTATTATTGGACCTTGGGTGGTGGTTTCCCTTTCATAAAACCTGGTATGCTATTAGGCTACTAGCCATTTTTATGATGCAGTCTCTGGCTTTTAATCTGGACTGCTTATTTATTTCATAAAAATTTTCCATTGATAATGATCCCTCTATTTATGGGTCTAGTCTTTGTGATCTTAATAGAATCAGAATGGACTGTATTGTCACATCACAGGTTGGAAAAAAAGAAGAAGAGAGAAAGCAACAATGTATTTAAAATGGTAACTTGTGCATTTATATAACGCTTATTTTCACCCATTGACACACACATTCCTACACCGATGGCAGAGGAAACCATGCAAGGCACCAACCTGCTCATCGGGAGCAACCAGGGGTTCAGAGTCTTGCTCAAGGACTCTTCCACACTAACTCTGGGGCAGGCACGTGCACACATAGACATCAAAGGGGGCTTGAGCCCCTTCCCTTTTATCCGCCTGTAAAAAGTGCCCTCTCCAGACCATAAATGTAGGTTTTACTATGGTGAAAGAAATGTACATGCCACTCTTTCCATGCCATACCTGAAGGCAGTATTCAAGAGAATTGCCTTGTCCAAACTCTTCTGAACTTGAACGCAGCATCTTATGTTGAAAGAATTGCCCTCTCTGTGTAGAAGTCCATGCCCTTACACTTTACATCTTACATCTTCTCTCTTGTATTGACTTGATTATGCTTTGTTCAGTGTGGTGTCAAGCACCGGAAATAGCCGACCTCCAAGCTCACAACGCGTCGCAGATTTTCAATATTTCCACCAAAAGGACCTTTTAGAAACGTCAGCCCCTGCCTCTCTAACATTCTCTGCACGCTCCCCCCTGGTCTGGGGGAGCCAGGGGGATCGAACTGGGGAACCTTGCCGTTCCCATCCGGCCACGCTATACCTCTGAGCCACTGCATGCAGCCCCGGAGGCATACGGCGGAGACATATACAGAAAACCACAATCCATAATAAATGCATTCATAGCATTTCGATGCGCCAGACAATAGCAAAAAACAACATGGGTCATGTAAGAGGAAGCCGCTACAAGTCAACTAATTGGCAGTTAGGAGAGAGAGAGAGAGAGAGAGAGAGAGAGAGAGAGAGAGAGAGAGAGAGAGAGAGAGAGAGAGAGAGAGAGAGAGACGGTTATGTCAACACTGGCAGAGCTCGTGGCGTCCTCGTCTTAAACCTACTCTGTCAGCCGTTTGTCAAGAGACGCCAATTAGTGCCTCGCGCTTGAACAGCGCATGCATACCATCCATTCATCTCTAGTCATAGCATCCATTCAGCCTCCAAGGGCTTTACGCTAAACAGAAGCTTCTCAACACAAAGCAACAAAGGGAAACGCAGCGTTACTGTTTAGTACACTTGTAAGGCCACGCAGGCCAGCATGCAGGATACATATCCCTGCAGTCAATGATATGTGATGACATTATAATTGCTACACGTTTTTTAAGCCGTCCGTCTGCGAGTCCTGAAAGCATCGCACATACCTGGCATTCATCCTCAAGGGCTTTACACCAAACAGAAGCTCTGAACAAAAAGGAACTGCAGCTCGTATTGTTCCTGAAGCTATAGTACTGTACCGATACACGGTGTATTCACACATTATCGTTGGTCTGGCGAGCCAGACGGTTGTTGCCTTCCCAGGATTTTCAAATGCTTTGAGTCGTGCGGTCTGGAGCGCTCTTATCTCCTTATTAAAACCTTTTGTGTCTTTTTCCTTAAAAGAGGATTATGTGGTACATCGCTTTCTTCCCTCGTTTTCTTGGTATTTAGCCTCCAAAAAATAGGTCTGGGTGCATTATTGTCCATTTATACAGTTCACCTTATACAGTTCACAACAGCAGCCTTGGGCCATAGTCAATTCCACATATTTACATTGCTTTAAAATCCACTTTTTTTGCTCTATAGACTCTATACACACACTGTTGTATACAACATTGCAGTACTGCAGGCTTACGTCATTGACTTCAGAATCCTATTGAATCCAATGGGATTCGGAAGTTTATAAACAAAAGAGAAGTACCGAAAAAGGGGATTTAGGAGCTTTGTAAATAAACTAGAAGGTCGGCCGGCTACGCCGGCCTCCCCTCTAGGTTGTCGCGTTGCGTCTATAGGAGTAGATATTCGTCGAAAACAAACCCCTGAGCTCAGGGGTAGAGAAACTGGTATTAGAGCACGAAGGGTATAAATCCCGTAGGGTTCCCAGTTCGAATCCGGGCTCCCCCTGAGTTAATGTCGAAGGGTCCTTGGGCAAGACTCTGAACCCCTAATTGCCTCCGGTGAGTAGGTTGGTGCCTTGCATGGCTTCCTCCGCCACCGGTGTATGAATGTGTGTGGGAATGGGTGAATGTAATGCACAATCTATGTAAAGCGCTTTGGATTAAAAGCGCTATATAAATGCACCATTTACCATTTACCATTTAGGTACAGGGTGGCCACGATCTGATGTATTTTTTTTTATACTATTTTTGCGGCAGTGTGGTGTGTGTAATGGCCAAATATGTTTTTTTTGAGAAAAACATGTTTTTTGAGAAAAAAATGTTTTTTGAGAAAAAAATGTTTGAGAAAAAAAGTTTTTTGAGAAAAAGTTTTTTGAGAAGAGAAAGTTTTTTGAGAAGAGAAAGTTTTTTGAGAAAAAAAAAAGTCTTTTGAGAAAAAAAAGTTTTTTGAGGAAAAAAAGTTTTTTGAGAAAAAAAAATTGTTGAGAAAAAAAAATTGTTGAGAAAAAAAGAAATTTGAGAAAAAAAAATGTTTTGAGAAAAAAAAATTTTTTTGAGAAAAACATTTGGAAAAAAAAAGTTTTGAAAAAAATAATAATAAAACGTATTGGTGATGCGATGACGTGTATACGGATGTTACTGCGATTGAGGTGAAAGAGAAAAGTGGAAAGTTGTGAGCTAAATATTAGCTATTTTTGTGTGTGTGTGTGTGTGTGTGTGTGTGTGTGTGTGTGTGTTCTGGCTACGCCCCCCTCGGTTGAAATTGGATCCGCCGGTCCCATAGCTGGGAATACGAGCCAATCACCGGTCACCATGGCAACGGGGGGCCAATGATAGAGTATAACTACCTGACTGACAACTACCTATGAGTTGAAGTCGATGTGAAGTGGGCGTGAATGGGCTTGGAAGTGGGATGCGGCTCTAAGAGGAATGTATAAATAAGATGGAATTGCCTATGCATGGCCCAAGCTGGGCCTATTTTTGGAGGCTAGATACAAAGAAGACGATGTAAGAAAGCGATGTACCACAGAATTCTCCTCTATCCTATTTGATCATATTATATCGCCACACAACGGCATCAAAAGTCACAGATCCACAATCTAGTGCCACGTTTTGAACTTGTATGATCTGCTACTGACACGTTAGAACAGTGTTTCTCAACCACTGTGCCTGGGGACCTTTGGTGTGCCCCTTAGAAGGGTCAAGTGTGCCCCTTGAAACTGATTGAAAGCCAGTATTGTATTTATCATTTTAACATTTTAAACTAGTGAAACTAGTGAAAACAGCCGATCTACAAGCACACAACGCCTCGCACTTGTGTGACAGCCTTGTATGATGAAGCAGGGCTTTACTTTGCGAAGAAACTTACAAATTTGAAACTTGGAGATACAAGGTTTCTTCCCGACAGTGACGATATTTACACCCCTGTATTATGTTGGTGTGCCCATGGATTCTTGGGACATGAAAAGTGTGCCCATGCAGAAACAAAGGTTGAGAAAAACAGAGACGGTGGCTTCTCCACAGGTCTGTGAGATTCGAGAAGCAGCAGCACCGGGTTTAATAGAACACATGTAATGACATCAACACAACACAATATTCCTCTCTTTTTTCTAAGTTGTCTGTGTGACCCTGACACGGTCCATTATTAGTCTTCGGCGCTGAAACAAAAACTCACTTCCAGACGACACATTAGTGAGTCGTTCTCAGCACTAAAACGCATGAGTAATGAGCTGAGGACAGGCCTGGCTGTCTCCCAGGGGGGACGTGTGGAGGGGAAGGGGACACGCACGGGGTCAGAGCCATCTGTCCGTCAGTGAGGGGGTCCGGGACGCTGATGCCATGTCCTGTATGTATGTATGTATGGGGGCTGTCCTGTCCCCCTAACCTCCTGCATGGCCTCCTGTACGGCCCTGTTGAAACATGAAGTACCGATCCATCCCTGCAGTGAACTGTCAAGGTCTCCACAGGTCACCCTGACCCGGGTTCTGCTGGGAGAGGTACTGATACTGTTGTTTCATATAGACGGGCAATAAGGCAAGGCAGTTTGATTCCTATAGCACAATTTGCGTCTTGCTGTGTCACCCTCTCTTGTTTCTTTCTTTTTCTATTTGTTTTTATATCACACTGACCTTTGGACACTCTGCAGCACTATTAGGTTCAGGTTCGGTTCAGGTTCGGTTTATTAGTCAAATGCGTATCCATACAAGTACAGACAAACAATGAAATGCTTGTGCCAAGAGCACTCTCAGCCTTATTGCACACAAAACAATACGACAACAACAGGTCACCCAGGACAACCCAAAAAACAACAAAACAACCATACAGTGTGACAGTGTACAGTTTAAAAACTGCGTATATTGCACATGACTACCTACGTCTCGCTTCCATCTCTTCGTTAAGCAACCTGATTGCTTGAGCATAAAAACTATTACTGAAACGGGTGGTGTGAGATTTGATGCTCTGGTAACGTTTTTTTGATGGGAGGAGATAGAACAGGGAATGGGCGGGATGACAGCTGTCCTTTAAGATGTTCTCTGTCTTTTTCTTACAGCGTGTGTTATAGATTGTGTGTAGCTGTGGTAATTCTGTGCCAATGATTTTGGCAGCTCTCTTCACAATTCTCTGTAACTGTTTACTGTCTTGAACAGTCACGTTACCAAACCACACTGTTATGCATCCTGTCAATACACTTTCTATGGTACAGCGATAGAAATTAACAAGAGCCTTGGTGCTTAGGCCAAATCTCCTGAGGCGCCGCAGAAAGTACAATCGCTGCTGCGCTTTCTTAAGGATACCTTCGCTGTTTTGAGACCATGTGAGTGAGTTTGTTATGTGAACACCCAGGAATTTGAAACTGTTAATAGTTAGATTGTGTTAATAGTTTTGAGTATTTTTGTTTGTGTTTGACATGAGGGTGAGATACTTGTTGCACTAATTAGCATTGGATGTTATGGTCACTTTGATTTGGGGGCACTGTACTATATTGATAGTTGTGCCTAAGGACACTTTATGTAGGCTATATATGTATACAGTGTGTGTATATATATATATATATATATATATATATATAATTCGTTCCCTTTCTTGACGTACCTTGCTCTTACTGTACTCTGTTCTTGTTTTATTTTTTATTTTATTTATCTTTTTTCTTACTTGTAACTTTGTAAATAACCTTATACTGCTGTGCTGCCTCTGGGCAACTGATTTTCCCCCCTGGGATAATAAAGGTATCCATCCATCCATCCATCCATCCATCTATCCATCTATCCATCTATCTATCTATCTATCTATCTTCAACAACATCAAGCAAAGGAAACTAAATTATGATCCTCTGTAAAAATAAAAATAAATTAAATGATGACACTAAAAGCCAGACAGTTTCTCTTTGTTTTATAATAAACAATCAAACTGAGCATTTTTTTCCCCCTGCCTATTTGTTTGGTGGAAAGTGGAAAACCAAAAAGTGTTGTCGATATAGCTTGCCCTGTAGCTTGTAGTGTAGTTTGCTACGTTTCTCTGGGAATAGCTTCTGTGTAGTTGAGCTATATTTAATCAAGATTAACTAGTAGTGTAGCTTAGGCCTACTACATTTTCCAAGTAGCTACAGATCAATCTTGAAAAGTTAGAATATTGCGTAAAAGTACATTTTATTGAAACTTTCACATATTTTTGGAAACTTTCATATGTTCTAGATACAATGCACATTGCAGTGAATTATTCCAAAACTTTTTTGTTAAGATTTTGATTTTTTTATGGCATACAGCTCATGAATATCAAAAGTCGATATTTCAAACATATTACAATATTACACTCAAAATAAGGATTTATAATAGAGAGAAATGTCAACATTCTGAAGTCAAGAGTTGCTTGAAGTCCAGTGGGAAGTTTCTGCAGTTATTATTTGGGGTGCTATGACATCTGCAATGCTTTTTCACACAATATTCCAATTTGTTTTTGCACAATATTTCTTTTTTTTAGATTGATCTGTAGGCTATATATCGGCCAGAGCGATATATGGGTCTGGCTCTAGTAAGGAGCAGGGATTTGTTTCTAGTCTGGTTGGTGTCATATTTTGGCGAGCTAGCGTGGACAGGACCAGAGACCTTCCCTGCACTCTGGGCAGTGATGTCATGAGAAGTGTTATGGAGGCACACTGTCCAAAACCACGCTTCACTGTAAAGCTGCCAAGCTACCCTCACTCACTAAGCTGTTTTGTTTTGCTATTATAGCAGTGGTTTGGATCAGCGGTGGAAGAATGTGCAGTATACCACAATGTACACATCATCTGCTCAAAGTAAAGGTCCCGTTTTCAAACGCATTGGCATCGAAATATGTTTTACTCAAAATACGAAGCCAGTACTCATTCGTTACGAATAATGTCCCATTTTCACCTTTTCAAAACTTGTCAAAATCTTCAACAAGCCTTCAACAGCTGTGAGCAGCTTGCAGATCTAGTAGTAAATGGTTGATGTACGGAATGTTTTGGAATAATAATCAAAATCTACAAAGTAGTAACTTAAGTTTACAAATCATTGCAGTGGAGTAAAAACATCTTGTACTTAGTTATTTTCCACCAGAGCATTTCTGTTTGCCTACAGTGGTTTAGGACAGAGGTTTGGATCCTTCTGAAATGCTTTCTTCTTGGACGCAGGGTAAGAGAGTGGAATGATGCCTTGCTGGTTGATATGGAGTGACAGACTGTGTGAATGTGTAATGTCTGGTACCATCAGGAGACCACACAACAACATACAGTCTGGGACACCAATTCAGCCTTGGCATCTTGGCCCAGACCTGCCCATCACCACAACCGGAGCGAACCGAACACAGAAGATCTACAAGCCCACAACAGCTGTTTTATGTGATTGGGCTACTAGGCTGGTATTCAGATGATAGACAAGTCAGTGGGCCAATCGTGTGATGTCTCTCTAAGATTATTTTTATTTTTATTTATTTTGCCCACTTGTATAGTCGGACCACCGGTCATGTGCACGGTATGCCAGATGCCCAGTCCACCCCTGCATTCTGGCTGAAGTCAAAGCAGGACAATTCAATGACCTACTGTTAAATAAGGTTAACATTTCTGTATGGACCTTCTGACCACAGCTCACAGCTGCAGCTGCAGCCATAGAGGCTTTGAACATGGCCCATTCCTGTTCAATGTCCCCAACCTCCACAGGGACGTCAGAGAAGTCCCGCCGGAGGTGAGAGTTAAATTCCTCCCGGACAGAGTTCTCCTCCAGACGTTCCCAGTTCACCCGCACTACCCGCTTGGGTTTGCCGGGTCTGTCCAGAGGTTTCCCCTGCCATCTGAACCAACTCACCACCAGGTGGTGATCGGTTGACAGTTCAGCCCCTCTCTTCACCAGAGTGTCCAGAACATACGGCCTCAGATCTGGCGTTGCTGTGATTTCCTCGCCCCCATTCAAAAGATGCCTCGATTACACCACTTGTCCCATAGACAGACATTATAACATAACATTATAAGTCCAAAAAAAAAATTAAAAATCCAAAACAAAAGTGAAAGCTGTTTCTTTCGATTACATCATCAACATGTCAGGTGACCTTTGGTTACCCCGGAATGAATTGGTGACCGATACAATATTAAGTACAGTACATTATTATTAAGTACAGTACTCGAGTACACAACACTCATACAGTAGGCCTACTGTAGTTACCGTCCTCTCTCCATCCTTCACAAAGCTGCATTGTACTGACACCATAGGGACTGTTATGACAGGGAAGAGCAACACAGGAGATCACATGTCAGACTGTGTGTGTGTGTGTGTGTGTGTGTGTGTGTGTGTGTGTGTGTGCGTGTGCGTGCGTGTGCGTGCGTGCGTGCGTGTGTGCGTGCAGCTTCAATGTACAGATTATAGATGTTTTGGTTATTCTACTCGGGCACATATAAACATCAAAGGGGGGCTTGAGCCCCTGCCCTTATATCCGTCTGTAAAAAGTGCCCTCTCCAGACCATGAATGCAGTTTTTACTATGGTGAAATGCCCTCTTTCCATGCCATACCTGAAGGCAGCATTCAAGAGAATTACCTCGTCCAAACTCTCCTGAACTTGAATGCAGCATCTTATGTTGAAAGAATTGCCCTCTCTGAGTAGAAATCCATGCCGTTACGCAACATCTCCAGTATTGACTTGATTATGCTTAGTTCAGTGTGGTATCAAGCACCGAAAATAGCCGACCTCCAAGCTCTGCGACGCGTTGTGAGCCCTTTTAGAAATTCTCTAACATTCTCTGCATGTCACTGCTCTGGATTAAGCGCAGGGTAAATTCCTAAATTATAAATTCGAACCCGAACCCTAAATTATAAAGTGTTGTATTAACATACTCAACCATATACAGATTGGATACATTCATATTGTATTCATTCCAAAAAGCTTCTTTAAAGGAGTAGTTCACCCCCAAAATGACTTTTTTTTCTATTGATTACTCATGCCATGGAGAGTAGAGTTCAATCATATTTTTAGTTTTTTGTCACATTCCTAAGACAAAAATTTGATTTGAGTAAATTTACCCTCATTGATTTCTGGATGGGGACCCGTTTCGAAACGGGTCCCCATCCAGAACGAATGGGGGTACATTTATTGTTATCACATTTTTGTCTGAACTGAAGTCTCCAAGGCGTGACTAATCATTTCAATAGAAAAAAGCTCATTTTGGGGGTGAACTACTCCTTTAAGTAGAGTATCCTACTTGGGTAAATGTACTTGTTTCCATTCCACCAGTGGCTCTGTTCACATGCCTGAGGTTTGAGGGTTCAGTGTGTCATGTAAATCCTGTGTCATATGGAACCTACA